>NC_029788.2:31592571-31606487 GCF_000816755.2 Arachis ipaensis
TAATAATAATAATAATAATAATAATAAATATCAAAGAATCAAACAAAGGAGTAATACAAAGAAATAATTTTGCGAGTGCATTATGATAATAGAAAACTATCTAGTATTTCACACTATTTTAATGGAATATGGTATATCATGAATGAATAAGTTGTTTGTGAGTGATTTCAGATGTTTAAGGTAGGAATGGCTAGGTGAGAATGGAAGAGGAGCATGCAAGGAGGAGGAAGCATGAAGAAACAAAAGAGAAGAGCAAAGCGATGTGTGCGTGCGCACAGGCAGCAAAACAGAGCGAAGTGTGCAAGCGCACAACATCTTGCGCGTCGCACGACCTGAGATTTCGGTCAAGTGTGCGTACACACACGTCTGTGGGTACGCACAAGTACCCGCACATACTTTCATTAAAAACGCACGTGACTCGCGTTTTGAGGGGCTTGGAGGCCCAATTCTGATGCCAAGAGCTCATATTGCAAGGGGTAAACATTGGAGAAGCATAGCATATCATTAGGAGTAGTTTTTAGATAGTAGTAGGAGCCTTTAGGTTTAGTTTTCTTTAAGTTTTCTCTCAACACCATTAGGGTTTCTATTAGGGTTTATATTTCAAGTGCCATTTTCCATTTTTGATCTTGGATTGTGCTAGCCTCCATTGTAAGTATCTCTTAATTACTACTTTTTATAGTTACAATTTTGATACTCTTTCTTGTAGTTAAAGACATAGTGTTAATATATACTTTTTGTAATTTTGATCTCTTGTTGATGATTTTGATGATTGATGATTGTTATATGCTTGGTTGAGTTGCTATTGTTGCTTTTGATTAATTGTTGCTCATAGTTTCAAGCATTTTTTCAATTTTTCCATGTTTAATGTTTATGCCCACCAAGTGTTTGTGGAAATGTCAAGTTTGATTATGGGCTAAATTTCCACTCCTTGGCTTGGGGAAAATGAGCAATTGGATTTCTAGAGTTGGAATGTCTAACATTTAGTGATAATTCTTGGATTGTTAATTGTTCTTGTTTTCACTAACGCTAACTTGTTGCTCAGAAAATTAGCAAGTGAGTTAGAAATTGTAGATTAAGAACAACTATGCTCACTTGACCTACTCTCCGATGTAAGGGGTTAATTAAGTGAAATTAATCCATTACAATTGTCATAGTTGTGGTTGCAACAAGGAAAGGATCCCCTAGCTCATCCCAAGCCAAGATTCTATTTATGCTTTGAATCACACATACACACATCAATACATCAATCACTTTTATATCTTACTTGTTCAAATTACATAGCTAGTTCTTTAATTCCTTTATTAATTCATTAATTGCAATTTTGAGTGTTCTTTTATTCCTTTAATTGTTTATCTCTTTATTGAAAATCCCCTTGATTATCACAACTGAAACTTGCGCACTCATTGATCAGTAGTCCTTGGGAGACGACCGGGAAATTGAAACTCCCAGAATTATATTTGTTTTGAATAGTGACAATTTGGCCTTATAAACTTTGATGGAGAGAGTTGGTTGGCAGTTTGGTATATACTTGCAACGGAAGTAATTTTAAGTGGAAAAATCCAAACCGGTGCAAAATCTCCCTTCATCAAGTTTTTAGCGCTGTTGCCGGGGAAGCTAAGTGCAATGAGTGCTATAGTTTTGGTTGTTGTGAATATGTGAATAGTGTGAATAGATACTTTTCTTTGGTTGTTTGGTTCTTTTTGTTAGTAATTAGGATTTTTGTTTCTTTTGTTAGTTGATGTTTTTTGTTCTTATTTTCTATTTTCCTCTATGAGCTATCACCCTCTTGGCTTGGAGTTTGGTTATTGCAATGTTGTATAAAATGGCAATCTTAATGATGGTGTGCAACAAGGATTGAGCTATCACTTGAGGGAGGAACCATACTTATGATCAATCTTCATGGAAATCTCCCAATCCATACCATCATGATCATACTTCATCCTATTGTGCATACCAACCACCATATTCCTATGAAGCCTACCCTCAATATTATCCTCAACCACAACACCCTCAAGCCTCACTACATCACCAAATACCTCCATGGGATCCATTTCCATATCCACCTCACAACCCACCTTATGAACCACCATCACTCCAATATCACTACTCCCATAATCACCTTGACCAACCACCTCCATATACACCACCTCAATATCCTCACCCTTATGAACCAACCCCCATTTATGAAGACTTCCTCCCATATGATGAGCATTCTATTCCACCTCAACCTCCCTTGGATGATAATGAGCGACAAGAATCGGTCAAGCGTCATCAATCCATCATGACTACCTTGGCCAAAGTCTTATTCCGCTTAGACTCGCCACATTCATGCCACAACCAAAGCAATTTTGTGGATGAATGTGAAGAACCAATCTCAATTGAAGAGTGCAGAAAGAGGGAAGGTTTGGAACCCCAAGTGGAAGAGGAAGAATTGAAGCATGATTTGCCACAAGTGAATGAAGTTGAGCTTATTGAAGTTAAAAAAGTGGTTGAAGAATTGTTGAGGATTGAACAAGAACTGGAGGTGATCAAAGAGGAGAGCAAGGGAGCAGAAATTTCAAGGCTATTGGAAATCTCCCTTCCTAAGCAACCATCCAACACACCATTTAAGTGGGTAACAATCTCATCCCTTAACTTCATTTGCCCACATGAGTATGCTTTATTGGAAACGGATGGTCAACTTAAAATCTTTTGTGGAGTGCTAAGTGAGAAAGAGATCAAGGTTGGGGAACATAGTGGATTAACGATAGCTAAGTTTGCACCCTCAAGATTTGAGGCCCAAGGGTTGTGCAAGGCACAATTTAGAGGTTTTTAAAGAAGGATTTGGAGTCTTGGTTAGAATTCAAGAGTTTGGTCACCCCATTAGGGGCTTGAAGATCAACAAGGAGGGGTATTGATAAACAAAGTGTGGGACCCCGGAGGACAAATAAAGACCAAGTATGGGTGGAGGATCAAGGAGGAATGGAAGCATAAGCCTCCTTAATGTCAGCCCCTCAAATTGTCGAACTTAGGACTTTAAACCAAAGTGCTAGGTGGGAGACACCCCACCATGGTAACATTGTTCTAACCCTTCTCTTTTTGTTTATAGTTCTTTGACTTAATTGCTTTTTATTATGTTGATTCACCTAGGATTAGTTTAATCTTTGAGTTAGATTGGTTAATTTGCTTGTCGGTTATGAATGTTTGAATGTTTGTATGTTTAGGGTTGAAATTTTGATGGACCTAAGGTTGAGTACCTTAGAAATTGAGAAAAAAAATTAGGGAAAACAGGGCATCGTGCGTGCACACAAAATTTCTATTTTTTGCGTCCTGTGCGTGCGCACAAGCCTGTGCACGTGCACACTTATGTTTGTGCCTTCTGTTCACTGCGCCTGCACGGCTTGTGCGTGGGCGTTCCCCTGTTTTTCTTCTCTCTGTGCGTGCGCACCTGCTTGGGCGTGCGCACACAAGCCTCTTTTTGCACTCTCTATGCGAGCACACAGGCTTGTACGCCCACACACCAGCTTGCATCCCTTCTGTTGGAAGCACTGGCACAGCCTGTGCGCATGAACCCTTGTACCTTTTGGCTCCTGTGCTTGTGCACGGACCTGTGTGCGCACGCACACATGACCCTCCCCCCTCCCCCAAAAAAGTTTCAGCTAGCTGTGCGTCCACACAGCCTTGTGCGCCCACTGATGAGCGGATAATTTATACGCTTTTTGACATTGTTTTTAGTATGTTTTTAGTAGGATCTAGTTACTTTTAGGGATGTTTTCATTAGTTTTTATGTTAAATTCACATTTCTGGACTTTACTATGAGTTTGTGTGTTTTTCTGTGATTTCAGGTATTTTCTGGCTGAAATTGAGGGACTTGAGCAAAAATCAGATTCAGAGGTTGAAAAAGGACTGCTGATGCTGTTGGATTCTGACCTCCCTGCACTCAAAGTGAATTTTCTGGAGCTACAGAACTCGAAATGGCGCGCTTCCAATTGAGTTGGAAAGTAGACATCCAGGGCTTTCCAACAATATATAATAGTCCATACTTTGGCCAATAATTGACAACGTAAACTGGCGTTCAACGCCAGCCTTCTGCCCAAATCTGGCGTCCAGCGCCAGAAAAGGATCCAAAACCAGAGTTGAACGCCCAAACTGGCACAACCAGTGCACTTGCTGGTTAGTTGTATCGAAGTTGTGAACCATGGTATTGGCACCATGTTATTGGCGCCATTGCCAGGGAAAGAAAGAGCCATGAATTTTACATCATTAAAGTGTAATCACGATTACGCGTACCAAGTTGCTCACGTTGCCAGGGATTGTTCGAGCCTGGACATCACAATTTCGTGCACCACCCACACACCTCAATGCACCCTCTCTGCTTGGAGCGTTCGCACACTATGTGTGTCCGCATCCACCTCTGTTTCGCTTCTTGTGCATGCGCACGGATCTGTGTGTGCACGCACAAGCCTCGGCTTGGGCGTTAAATAGGGCAAAACCCCTGTTGAGCCAGCAGCTTCTTTCTCTCTTCTTCTGCCTCCGCTGCTGCGCCACTCCGCCCAGCCGCCTTTTGGCGACCATGCCCCCGTCAGCCACCTCCACCTCTCTTTCTCTCTCTTCTATCTTTCTTCTTCCTTTCTTTCTTCTCTTTCTCTTTTCTTTCTCTTCCACCGGAGAGCTTCTTCACTTTTGTGGAACTCCGGTGTGTCTTCGGCGAAGCTAACTGCCGTGAACTCGTAGTGGCTATAACAAGTGCCATTGTTTCATCTTCTCATCTTACTTTCTTCATCCTTTGAATTTTAGATTTTTATTTTCTTTTTATGTTAATTTTGAAATTTGTTTTTATTTTCTTTTCATGTTAATTAGATTGAGTTATTGCTTTGTTTAGTTATCTTTGTATTGCAAGTGTTTAATTTCTAAATTGTTGGGTTGCTTTTGATTGAAATTGAGCTTAAATATGATAAGTTTGCACAATGCATATTAATTGTTTGATTAAATGCCTAAATAAAATTTTTGCTTGATTCATATGAGATGGCGATTATATGCTCTCAACCTATCTCTTGTTTGACATATTCTATGATTTGTGCAACTTCAAATATGATTTTTGATGATGATCAACTTAAATTAACCAATGCATTCCGTTATTTCTTGAACTTGAACTTCCAAACACCCATGTCTTACATGAATTTTGATCCTTTGTTAATGGGTGATTTGTTTGTGAATACATTGATCTTAGTTGAATTCAATTTTCATTGTTCATCTTAGCAATTGAATTGAGCAATCACATTACAAGTGTTCATTCCTTGATGTCTTGATCAAACATCTTTTGCTTTAACTTAAGCATATTGTTTATGTGATTATCATACCTTCAGGATGAGCAATTGACATTTCATTTTTCTTGAATGGTTATTGTTGTTGTGCACTCTTTTTAATAATAAATTTTAATATCCACAACTTCAATACCCATTGCGATAAGGAATTCAATTAAGTCATTTGGTGCTTGCTTAAGGTTGCTTACATGTTAATTCTTTATACTTGCAACTTTAGCATTTAATTGAGAAGCATTAAACTTTGATTGTTTTGATAGTGCAATTGCCGTTTCAACTGGCTAGTGTGTGTGTTTTAACCGCGTGCACATTTGGAATACACATATTGTTTCATCTCAAATCACACTATTTTGAAATCTTCCAATTAAGAATTTCAATTTTTCTTCACTTTGTTTGTGCTTCCTCATTGATCTTGTTTTGTTGTCTTGCCAATCGAAGAGTTGGAAGTGGAGGAGGACAGTGGAAGTCATCAACCCATGTCAGTACCCATCAGCTGAAGGTGGAGCCCCCCAAGTTATCATTCTCCCGGATTATGAGCATGCATGGAGGACCGTGCATTAATTAAGTGTGGGAGAGGATCGGCAACTTTGAGGGGGGTAAAATTCTTTTCTTAGACACTTTGCAATACCTTTTAGTTCTTTTTCTTCATTTTTGCAATTTGTTCTTTTTGCACTTTGCTTGGTTTGTTTGTATATATCTCTTTACTGCTTATAGTTTTATGATAGTAAATTTTTGCACGTTGCATGGTAGAGTAAATAAGTTTGGTAGAACAACAAAAATTTTTTATGAAATTTCTTTTAGGGCGTGCCATTGATTGAATTTAAAAAATTATTTTTCAACTTGCTTGAAGTATTCTTTTTATAGAACATAGAAAAAGAGTTAGAACAACATACCTTGTAAGAATTGAGCTCTAATAGATGGTTGCACATTTTCAACCATAAAGTTTATTCTTGTGTGTTATACTCCTTTTTTATTGTGATCTTAGATTTGTTTGAATCTTTATGTCCTATATTTGGTGTTTGAATGCATTTAGTATGATTGAGACCATTTTTTATATTGAACTCACTAACCCACATGGCTAACCCTTACATTCACCTTTGTAACCCCTTTTTGAGCCTTTAAATCCCCTTTTGTTTTGATTCTAAGCACATTCTTCTCCCAAAAGTAAAAAACCATTGATGTCCTTAAATTACTTCTTTGATTAGCTTAGGTGGAGTAGTGTGTGTGTTACTAAAAGTGTGGGAGAAAGTTGTTGGAAAACATTGGTGATGAAGTTACATGGGGTATTCATAGTAAAAATTTAGAAAATGGGTAAATACTCATGCATTCATTGTTCAAGACATATGCATCTCTTGTTGTTGACAAAAACAAGAAATTTTGATTTGAAAAAAAAATAAAAAATAAAAAATAAAAAATCATAAATCAAATTAAATCTTGTGCATAATAGCATATGAAATAAAAAGGTAAATAAAGGATGCATATGTTTGTATTTTAGAAAGAAAATGCATGAATGAATGTGAGATAGGGAATAAATGAGTGGTTAGGTTGTTTTGTTATGTATATATAGGATGATATAGGATTAGGTGGACATCGGAGCTAATCAAAGATCTAATTCACTAAGTCCACTTAACCATACTAATCCTACCTTGACCCTAGCCCCATTACAACCCTTCAAAGACATCATGATATTTGTTTTCATGCATCAAATATTAGTTGATTGTTATATGACTTGAAAATCTTTGAAAAATATGATTAAAGGAGAATTGAGTGATTAAGCCCTAAACACTGAGCGAATAGAGTAAATACACACCTGGTGAGGGGTTCGATCGCTCAATTCTATGTTCTTATCTCTTATATTGTATCTTCTTGCAAGTTGCTTATTTGTTAGTTTTGAAAATCTCAATTCAATTCTTTGGACATTGATCATAGTGTATTGACTCTTTGCCTTGGCCCTAAGGCTTTCTTGGGATTGATTGAAATTTCATGGTTTGATTCTACCAACTTTCAGTAGAATAGATATTAGTAGGTAATATCTAGGATAGTTGCATGCATATAGGTAGTACATTAAATAAATTGGTTGCCCTTTCATTCATCTCCTGTGATTGTGATTAGCATGAGAATATGCTAGTGTTTAAGTATGGGGAAATTGATGAATCCATATTTGAAGATGATTTTTAGTTAGAATTGAGTGGATTTCATCATGCAAACCTACACTTATTCTCTTAAATAGAATGCTTTTGAGCTTTCCTCCTAAATTATACTTGATTATGAAAACATGCTCTTTTATGCTTAATTTAACCTATTTTATTCCATTTACCTTCCATTCAATACCTTAATGCTACTTGTGAGTGATTTCAGATGTATAAGGTAGAAATAGCTAGGTGAGAATGGAAGAGGAGCATGCAGGGAGGAAGAAGCATGAAGAAACAAAGGAGAAGAGCAAAGCGATATGTGCGTGGACACAGCATCTTGCGCATACGCACAGGCAGCAAAGCAGAGCGAAGTGTGCGAGCGCACAGCATCATGCGTGTCTCACGACCTGAGATTTTGGCCAAGTGTGCGTGTGTACACGTCTGTGCGTACGCACAAGTACCCGCACATGCCTTCATTAAAAATGCACGTGACTCGCATTTTAAGGGGCTTGAAGGCCCAATTCTGATGCCAAGAGCTCATATTGCAAGGGGTAAACATTGGAGAAGCATAGCATATCATTAGGAGTAGTTTTTAGATAGTAGTAGGAGGCTTTAGGTTTAGTTTTCTTTAAGTTTTCTCATAACACCATTAGGGTTTCTATTAGGGTTTACATTTCAAGTGCCATTTTTCATTTTTGATCTTGGATTGTGCTAGCCTCTATTGTAAGTATCTCTTAATTACTACTTTTTATAGTTACAATTTTGAAACTCTTTCTTGTAGTTAAAGTCATAGTGTTAATATATATACTTTTTTCAATTTTAATCTCTTGTTGATGATTTTGATGATTGATGATTGTTATATGCTTGGTTGAGTTGCTATTGTTGCTTTTGATTAATTGTTGCTCATAGTTTCAAACATTTTCTCAATTTTTCCATGTTTAATGTTTATGCCCATCAAGTGTTTGTGGAAATGTCAAGTTTGATTATGGGCTAAATTTCCACCCCTTGACTTGGGGAAAATGAGCAATTGGGTTCCTAGAGTTGGAATGTCCAACATTTAGTGATAATTCTTGGATTGTTAATTGTTCTTATTTCCACTAACGCTAACTTGTTGCTAAGAAAATTAGCAAGTGAGTTAGGATTTGTGGATTAAGAAGAACTATACTCACTTGACCTACTCTCCGATGTAAGGGTTAACTAAGTGAGATTAATCCATTACAATTGTCATAGTTGTGGTTGCAACAAGGAAATGATCCCCTAGCTCATCCCAAGCCAAGATTTCATTTATGCTTTGAAACACACATACACACATACATACATCAATCATTTTTATATCTTACTTGTTCATATTACATAGCTAGTTCTTTAATTTCTTTATTAGTTCATTAATTGCAATTATAGTGTTCTTTTATTCCTTTAATTGTTTACTTCTTTATTGAAAACCCCCTTGATTATCACAACCGAAACTTGTAAGAACCGGCATAACCGTTTTAATAAAGTAATCATTTTTAAGTGTCCAGAGTAGATTCAAAATTTAGAAGTTTTAATTTAAAAATAAAAAGGTAAAATTCAATTTCGATGAATTTTTTTGAGTTAGAAAATGTACCTTCTTCGAAAAGTTTTTGTAAAAATGCGTACTGGTGCTTAAGCTAAGAAAATATGGTAAGAACTCGAAGCTCAAGCTCCAGTTTCTAGCCCTAAATTTCTGCAATTTTGGGTTATGGTTTTTGAGTAGATTTTGTGGTTTTGGTTGTTTAGGTGATCTCTTGTAGCGGGTAATTGTTGAGAATTGCCCCAATCCTCTTTTGACAAGGTAAAATTGCTCATAAACCCTTGTAGTGTTGTATGTCGTGGTTTCTAGGTTTTGATTTTGGTGATATATGTGTTGTTAGTTTGAGTTTTGGTGCTTTTTGGAGTTATCTTGGCTTTTTGGTAGTTTCATGCGTGGAGGATAATCAGCCAAGGTATGGTTTTGGTTTTTCTTATGTAATATGTAATGTTTCGTGAACCTTAGGCTAGTTAACCTTAAGATAAGATTGGATGCTTGGGTGTATGTTTAATTGTATGTGATTTTGGTGATTTGAAGATAAGTTGTATGGTGGTGATGATGATATATAATTTTGGGATGTGGAATATATGAATTTTGATGTTGATTGTTAATAATTAATGATTATGAAGATTGATGATGAATTTTGTGATTTATTATTGTTTATGAGGATTGTGGAAAAGTGAATATTGATAATGGTTACTAATGTTGAGATTAATTGAGAAGGAGTATGAATATTAATGTTGATGACAATTGGTGAAGGATGTGAGTTTTATGAGAATAATGTGAGGAATAAACATTTGTTGAATTTTAGTAATGTAGATATTATTTGGTGATGATTATTGAAATTGATGAGGATTTGTAGTGATTGTTGATGTTGTTGTTGGTTGATGATGATTATGAGTGTTTATGATGGTTTTGGATATTGATGATTAAGGATTTTGATGATGTTAAATGATGTAACTGGGATATTATGGATGGTTGAGTTGAGAGAGGAATAGTATGGACTTTATGTTGTTTTGGTATTGTTTGGGTTGTGATTAGTTTAGTTTTCGATTGGGAGTTTTGGTAAAATTGAGGTTTTGAGACTTTTGGTAAAAACAGATTTTTGGTGAACTTTGACGAATCATAAATTGAGCCTTGGTTTTTAAAAGTTCTCAAAATTTTCTTTAAATCAAAGTTCATTGAAAGATCTTTAAAAGGATATAAAGTTTGTAGGAAATGGATTTTTGTAGAGGAAGTTATGGTCATTCAAAGTTTGGTGTCAAAATCTAAATTTTGTGCATGCTGTAGAATTTGTGATTTCTGGTTTGTGTGCGCACGCACAGCCTTGTGCGTATGCACACACAGGGGAAGGCTTGCTGTTGAGAGCGCTAGCACGACCTGTGCGCGCACACAACCAACGAAGTTTGGCAACCGGTGCGCACGCACAGACCTGTGCGCATGCACACGTTGGAAGGTGCACTCTGTTAAGGGCGTTCGCACGCCTTGTGTGGATGAACAGAGTTGAAATTTTTACTACCTGTGCCGCTGTGCGTATGCACACATCTATGCGTATGCACACATTTGGAAACTTTCCGCGGTGTGCGCGCGCACACCTCTATGCGTACGCACATGCCCTATTTTTCAACAAAAACCTTGTTTCTAACTGTTTTACCTTTTCAACAAGCTTGTAAACTTCTGTGACACCTATTTAAGACTTTTCAGCTTGTTTTTTAATGTCAAACATAGGGAAGGTCTTGGGTGGAATTATCTGGGTATTACCTTGAAAAGTTAGAGAACGGAGGTTTAGGTTTCTGGTGTATTGAGGACTAGTTTGGTTGAGAGAGAAGGAAGAGTAGTGAACTTGGTGATTTCTGACAACGAATTGAGAAACTAATGAACTAATGAGTTTGGAATGGAAATTATGAATTGATAATGGTTGTGATGAGTCGAGGACTCGAAAAGGGAATGATGATCTTGATGAATGTTGAGAGTGTGCCAGGCACTATATCCTTGGGTTAAGTGTGGTGGTAATTCAAAGAGGAATGATGATCTTGTTGAATGTTGAGAGTGTGTCAGGCACTATATCCTTGGGTTAAGTATGGTAGTGTGCAGGGTATTCTGTCCCTGGGATTGAATTATGATTGATAATCTTTTCTGTTGCAAGAGTGTGCCAGGCACTATATCCTTGGGTTGCGCATGCGAGTGTGCCCGGCACTATATCCGTGGGTCAATAGAGTGTGCCCAACACTATATCCGTGGGCGTGGCAGAAAAGCTACATCTGAAAGGATGTATCGGATTGGCATTTATAGACCGACAAGTGATATCACGAGCCAATAGGACAGGCATTCATCATATGCATCTCTTATGTGCTTGTTTGCTTTGATTACTTGAGTTTGCCTAGTTGTGCAATATGCCTACTTACTTCTTGAATTACTTTTTATTTATGATTACTACCTGTGTTTTACTTGCTTGCATTATCTGTGATTTGTCTAGTGCTGAGGAGGTTAGGTAGGCGGTGGAGATGGGATCGCACGGAGGTTAGGTTGGCGAAGGTTGTGGGATACAACACTGTGGTTTAATAATAGTTAGAAATTTCCTAAATTTAGATAACCCTGTTTATGGTTTATGGTTTAAGTTATTTATTTTGTTAAGGCTTGAATATTCTGTATCGACGTGAAGTTCTCGGATTGCCTTTGGCGTCCTGGAACCTTATATCTTACATTATTGGGCACTTTTACCATACTGAGAACTTCCGAGGTTCTCATACCATAGTCTGTTGTTGTTTTCAGATGCAGGTCGCAACACTCCTCGATGAGTTGCTGGATGGTGATAGGCCGAAGGATCTTTATCATGTAATGGGAGTCCTTTGATTTATTTTTATTAGTACTCTCACTTTTGTATTTATTTTTGCCTAGAGGCTTACTTTGAGAGAAAGTTTGTATAAGCTGTTTTATCTGTTTAAATTTTGTATGTCTGTATATAACTAGCCGGCTTAAACTCCGCAAGCGGTGGCTAGATCCCTATTATTATTATTATCTTTTGATATATTTATTCATATGTCTTGGTATCTGTACGTATATCTTGTGCTTCGTTTAGTGTAGCTTCGTGTGAACGTTCTGCGCTTTTTGAACTCTATTTTTGAGCATAATCCTTTATCGGGCTTCTAAAATATATTATTTCCTTCTACATAATATGTATAAGCCTTAGAATTGTCGTAAGCTTTGATTACTTTTGCTTTGCAGCAGGTAAGGCTTCCTTTATCGGGCTTCTAAAATATATTATTTCCTTCTACATAATATGTATAAGCCTTAGAATTGTCGTAAGCTTTGATTACTTTTGCTTTACGGCATGAGGTAAGGCTTAGGGGAATTAGGGTGTTACATTTAGTGGTATCAGAGCGGTTCGTCCTCGTGAGCTTGAGGGATGGACCGATTGTGCTTCATTGCATACTCTGTGTCTTTTTCTTTCATGCTATTTAGGTTATCTGTTTGATATATGCATAGCATGCTTGTTTATGAGTGTCGTTTAGGGATAATTGAAACTCTAGGATCTTGATATTGAGACTGGTCACCTCGATATCGATTGATTAGTGTAGACAGGAACCCTAATGGCCACTCACGGACGAGATCGTACACGGTCACAAGGAGAGAGTAGGTATGAGCAACCGGCTGATAACCATGCCGAGTTCATGGTGGCAATGGCGAATCTTGCGAACATCATGGAGGTAAATGCTGCTGCGACGCTACAAGTTGTGCAGAGGTTAAGCCAACCGGCTGGAAACGAAAACGGAGATGGAAATGGGAACAATAATACGGATGGAAATGGTGATAACATGGGAGGTGCTCTGATGACCTTGGCTACTTTTCTCAAGGTTCATCCGCCAAGTTTCAGAGGTTTAACCAACCCTACAAAAGCGGATAATTGGTTTCAGGCCATGGAACGTGCGTTACAAGCACAACATGTTCCGATCAACCAGTATGTTGAGTTTGCTGCCTATCAGCTTTTGGGAGAGGCTCAGCATTGCTGGCAAGGAGAGTGCCAGTTGCTGCAATTTCAGAATGCAGAAATCCATTGGGATGTATTCCAAACAACTTTCTACAAGAAGTACTTTTCTGAATTTATTAGGGAAGTGAAGGAGATGGAGCTTATGCAGCTGAAGCAAGGTTCCTTGTATGTGGCAGACTATACTAGCCAATTTGAGGAGCTCTGTAGGTTCTCTCGGGAGTGTCAGGGTGCCCCGGAGACCTATGAAAGTTGGAAGTGCATTAAGTATCAAAGGGGCTTGAAGGATAACATCATGACTGCTATTGCTCCTTTGGAGATTCGGACCTTCTCCGATCTTGTGAACAAGGCGAGAGTGGTTGAGGAATATACAGAGACGGTAGCCTCGTCAAGGGACACTCATGGAGGAAACACTAATCGAGGACGTGGCGATTACCTTGGACCAAGGGAACAGAACTTTAAGAGAAATGAACACACTCCTCAGCATCTTTGAGTTCAAGGGGGTTTCAGAAGAAACGACAATGCTCAGTTCCACATGGCAAAGGGAAATGGTCGATGCTATACCTGCGGATTGCCAGGGCACCTTGCTAAGGACTGTCATCGAGGGAGGAACTGAGATGTGGGTAGGAGTCAGCAACCAAGCCGAGATTTCACTATGAATGCAAGAGAGGCAACGGAATCGGATCTGCTGATAAGAGGTAAGCGTATGAAGCTGTTGTGATATGTTATTAGGGCCCAGTTGGCTTAGTTTTATCTTATGGAAGGTTGTAGTAAGTTTGGTCGAACTTAGAGATTCGTTAGAGTGGACGTGCCGGAATGGTTATCGGGCATGACTAGAAATCTTGTGGGCTCCCTGATAACATGTCATCATGTCATGTTTTTCTATGCTTTTTCATACAAGAAATTGATGATTAGTGCTTAAATATTGCATTCTTTTGTGCTTAAATGGT
>NC_029788.2:31612433-31616939 GCF_000816755.2 Arachis ipaensis
GCATACTCTGGGTCTGTTTTTTTTTCATGCTATTTAGGTTATCTACTTGATATTTCATAGCATGCTTGTTTGTGAGTGCCTTTTTGGGATAATTAAAACACTAGGATTTTGATATTGAGACTGATCACCTTGATATCGATTGATTGGTGTAGATAGGAACCCTAATGGTTACTCGCGGACGAGGTCGTACACGTTCACGAAGAGAGAGTAGAAACGAGCAACCGGCCGATAACCATGGCGGCAATGGCGAATCTTGCGAACACCATGGAGGCAAATGCTGCTGCGACTCTGCAAGCTGTGCAGAGGTTAGGCCAACCGGCTGGAAACGGAAACGGAGAAGGAAACAGGAACGATGATGCGGAAGGAAATGGTGATAACATGGGAGGTGCTCTGATGACCTTGGCTACTTTTCTCAAGGTTCATCCGCCAAGTTTCAGAGGTTTAACCAACCCTACAAAAGCGGATAATTGGTTTCAGGCCATGGAACGTGCGTTACAAGCACAACATGTTCCGATCAACCAGTATGTTGAGTTTGCTGCCTATCAGCTTTTGGGAGAGGCTCAGCATTGCTGGCAAGGAGAGTGCCAGTTGCTGCAATTTCAGAATGCAGAAATCCATTGGGATGTATTCCAAACAACTTTCTACAAGAAGTACTTTTCTGAATTTATTAGGGAAGTGAAGGAGATGGAGCTTATGCAGCTGAAGCAAGGTTCCTTGTCTGTGGCGGACTATCCCAGCCGATTTGAGGAGCTCTGTAGGTTCTCTAGCGTGTGTCAGGGTGCCCCAGAGACCTATGAAAGTTGGAAGTGTATTAAGTATCAAAGGGGCTTGAAGGATAACATCATGACTGCTATTGCTCCTTTGGAGATTCGGACCTTCTCCGATCTTGTGAACAAGGCGAGAGTGGTTGAGGAATATACAGAGACGGTAGCCTCGTCAAGGGACACTCATGGAGGAAACACTAATCGAGGACGTGGCGATTACCTTGGACCAAGGGAACAGAACTTTAAGAGAAATGAACACACTCCTCAGCATCTTTGAGTTCAAGGGGGTTTCAGAAGAAACGACAATGCTCAGTTCCACATGGCAAAGGGAAATGGTCGATGCTATACCTGCGGATTGCCCTTGCTACTTGCTAAGGACTGTCATCGAGGGAGGAACTGAGATGTGGGTAGGAGTCAGCAACCAAGCCGAGATTTCACTATGAATGCGCAACGGAATCCCGACCGACGCTTTTGTAGTTTTTAACTATGACCTTGCGGTTTTAAAGTTTAAAATGATTTTCAAATTTGGTTTGGAACTTTGGTTTAAATTATTTGGTTTTGAAACTAAGTCAAAACTCTTAGTTTGAATAATATGGTTTACAGAAAAAGTGAGTTCCGAGATTTTCTTAATTTTTGAATTTGGTTTGACATTTGGCTTATCAAAAAGGGATACAAATTGAAAAATTAGGATTTTAGGATTTTAATGAATTTAAGAAAATCATGATTTAAACTAATTGATTTACAAAGAAATAATTTTTGAATCTTTTGAAAAAGCTTTGACATTGAAAAGGTTTAGATTGAACTTGTTTTAAAGGTTTTGAAAAAAAAATATTACAAAATCGGTATTTAGTTTAAGGAAAATTTTTGAATTCAGAATGACAATAATCAGAGTGACGCAGCAGAAGGCGAGAGGGAATATCGACACGGTAAGACACTTCGAGGAAGTTATATCGCGTAATTCGAATTTTCGAGGGCGAAAATTTTATTAGGAGGGAAGAATGTAAGAACCGGAATAACCGTTGTAATAAAATAATAATAAAATAATAATTTTTAAGTGCCCGGAGTAGATTCAAAATTTAGAAGTTTTAATTTGAAAATAAAAAGGTGAAATTCGATTTTGATGAATTTTTCTGAGTTGGAAAATGTACCTTCTTCGAAAAGTTTTTGTAAAAATGCGTACTGGTGCTTAAGCTGGCAGTGCCGGCTCTAGTCTGTCCAGTACCGCGTATTTTGGAAAATAAGATTTTTAAAAATTGATTTATTGTTTTGAAAGGATAAAAATAATTTATAATTAAAAACCGGGCACTAATCTTAAAGATTTTGGCCCAAAGTGGGCCAAACGGGCTAAAAACGCTAACAGATTGGATCGAGCCCAAATCGGGGCCAAGGCCCAATATATATATGCTCTATTAATGAGTATTCAGCTCATTCTTGCCCCAAAATAAGAAAGAGGCGCGGTTTGAGAGAAGAGAGGAGAAGAGGTGATGTTACTATTCATCATCACCTTCCGGGAGCCATAACTTGAGTTACGGAACTCCGATTGACGAGCCATTTGCGGCCACGTAAAGCTCTCGTCGAGCTCTTCATTCCTATCTAAGAAAATCTGGTAAAAACTTGAAGCTCAAGCTCCAATTTCCAGCCCTAGATTTCTGCATTTTTGCGTTATGGTTTTTGAGTAGATTTTGTAGTTTTAGTTGTTTAGGTGATATCTAGTAGCGGGTAATTGTTAGAAATTGCCCCATGATTAGCGGATAATTTATACGCTTTTTGGCATTATTTTTAGATAGTTTTTAGTAGGATCTAGCTACTTTTTAGTACATTTTTATTAGTTTTTAAGCAAAATTCACATTTCTGGATTTTACTATGAGTTTGTGTATTTTTCTGTGATTTCAGGTATTTTCTGGCTGAAATTGAGGGACCTGAGCAAAAATCTGATTCAGAGGCTGAAAAAGGACTGCAGATGCTGTTGGATTCTGACCTCCCTGCACTCGAAATAGATTTTCTGGAGCTATAGAAACCTAATTGGAGCACTCTCAATTGCGTTGGAAAGTAGACATCCAGGGCTTTCCAGAAATATATAATAGTCCATACTTTGCTCGAGTTTTGATGACGAAAACTGGTGTTCAAATGCCAACTTCCTGCCCTATTCTGGCATTAAACACCAGAAACAGGTTACAAGCTAGAGTTAAACGCCACAAACAGGCTACAGACTGGCGTTTAACTCCAAGAGAAATCTCTACACGTGTAAATCTCAATGCTCAGCCCAAGCACACACCAAGTGGGCCCCAAAAGTGGATTTCTGCATCATTTACTTATCTCTGTAACCCTAGTAACTAGTTTAGTATGAATAGAACTTTTTACTATTGTATTCGAAGTCTTTTGACCATCAAAGGTCTTTTTCCCTTATTTTCACGTTCATATGCCAATTAGGGAGGCTGGCCATTCGGCCATGCCTGGACCTTCATCACTTATGTATTTTCAACGGTGGAGTTTCTACACACCATAGATTAAGGTGTGGAGCTCTGTTGTACCTCGAGAATTAATGCAAAGTACTATTGTTTTCTATTCAGTTCGTGCTTATTCTTGTTCTAAGATGTTCATTCGCACCCAAGAACATGATGAATGTGATGATTATGTGACACTCATCACCATTCTCACTTATGAACGCGTGCCTGACAACCACTTCCGTTCTATATGAAAACAAGCTTGAAGGAGTATCCTTTGGCCTCCTGGTTTACGATGCATGGTTGCCTCTCCTGACAACAGAGCCTTCCATTCCGTGAGATCAGAGTCTTCGTGGCATAAGCTAGAATCAATTGGCAGCATTCTTGAGATCCGAAAAGTCTAAACCTTGTCTGTGGTATTCCGAGTAGGATCTGGGATGGGATGACTGTGACGCGCTTCAAACTCGCGAGTGCTGGGCGTAGTGACAGACGCAAAAGGATCATTGGATCCTATTCCAACACGAGTGAGAACCGATAGATGATTAGCCCTACGTAACCCGTAGCTGGACCTTTTACAATGAGAGGACGGACGGTAGCCATTGACAACGGTGATCCGCCAACATACAGCTTGCCATGGAAAAGAGTATGAATGATTGGATAAAAGCAATAGAAAAGTAGAGATTCAGAAGGAATAAAGCACCTCCATACGCTTATTTGAAATTTCCATCAATGAATTACATAAATATCTCTATCCTTACTTTATGTTTTATTTATCTTTTAATTATTCAAACCTCCATAACCAATTGAATCTGCCTGACTGAGATTTACAAGATGACCATAGCTTGCTTCAAGCCAACAATCTCCGTGGGATCGACCCTTACTCACGTAAGGTATTACTTGGAAGACCCAGTGCACTTGCTGGTCAGTTACATGGGGTTGTGACAAAGTGTGAATCATAATTCGAGCACCAAGTTTTTGGAGCCGTTGCAAGAGGATCACAATTTCGTGTACCACCCCAATCCTCTTTTGACAAGGTCAAGTTGCTCATAAACCCTTGTAGTATTGTATGTTGTGGTTTATAGGTTTTGATTTTGGTGATATATGTGTTTTTAGTTTTAGCTTTGGTGCTTTTTGGAGTTGTCATGGCTTTTTGGTGGTTTCGTGCGTTGAGGATAATCGCCCAAGTTATGGTTTCGGTTTTTCTTATGTAATATGTAATGTTTCGTGAACCTTAGGTTAGTTGACCTTAAGATAGGATTGGATGCTTGGGTGTATGTTTAATTGTATGTGATTTTTGT
>NC_029788.2:31616964-31632571 GCF_000816755.2 Arachis ipaensis
GGTTGATGATGATTATGAGTGTTTATGATGGTTTTGGATATTGATGATTAAGGATTTTGATGATGTTAAATGATGTAACTGGGATATTATGGATGGTTGAGTTGAGAGAGGAATAGTATGGACTTTATGTTGTTTTGGTATTGTTTGGGTTGTGATTAGTTTAGTTTTCGATTGGGAGTTTTGGTAAAATTGAGGTTTTGAGACTTTTGGTAAAAACAGATTTTTGGTGAACTTTGACGAATCATAAATTGAGCCTTGGTTTTTAAAAGTTCTCAAAATTTTCTTTAAATCAAAGTTCATTGAAAGATCTTTAAAAGGATATAAAGTTTGTAGGAAATGGATTTTTGTAGAGGAAGTTATGGTCATTCAAAGTTTGGTGTCAAAATCTAAATTTTGTGCATGCTGTAGAATTTGTGATTTCTGGTTTGTGTGCGCACGCACAGCCTTGTGCGTATGCACACACAGGGGAAGGCTTGCTGTTGAGAGCGCTAGCACGACCTGTGCGCGCACACAACCAACGAAGTTTGGCAACCGGTGCGCACGCACAGACCTGTGCGCATGCACACGTTGGAAGGTGCACTCTGTTAAGGGCGTTCGCACGCCTTGTGTGGATGAACAGAGTTGAAATTTTTACTACCTGTGCCGCTGTGCGTATGCACACATCTATGCGTATGCACACATTTGGAAACTTTCCGCGGTGTGCGCGCGCACACCTCTATGCGTACGCACATGCCCTATTTTTCAACAAAAACCTTGTTTCTAACTGTTTTACCTTTTCAACAAGCTTGTAAACTTCTGTGACACCTATTTAAGACTTTTCAGCTTGTTTTTTAATGTCAAACATAGGGAAGGTCTTGGGTGGAATTATCTGGGTATTACCTTGAAAAGTTAGAGAACGGAGGTTTAGGTTTCTGGTGTATTGAGGACTAGTTTGGTTGAGAGAGAAGGAAGAGTAGTGAACTTGGTGATTTCTGACAACGAATTGAGAAACTAATGAACTAATGAGTTTGGAATGGAAATTATGAATTGATAATGGTTGTGATGAGTCGAGGACTCGAAAAGGGAATGATGATCTTGATGAATGTTGAGAGTGTGCCAGGCACTATATCCTTGGGTTAAGTGTGGTGGTAATTCAAAGAGGAATGATGATCTTGTTGAATGTTGAGAGTGTGTCAGGCACTATATCCTTGGGTTAAGTATGGTAGTGTGCAGGGTATTCTGTCCCTGGGATTGAATTATGATTGATAATCTTTTCTGTTGCAAGAGTGTGCCAGGCACTATATCCTTGGGTTGCGCATGCGAGTGTGCCCGGCACTATATCCGTGGGTCAATAGAGTGTGCCCAACACTATATCCGTGGGCGTGGCAGAAAAGCTACATCTGAAAGGATGTATCGGATTGGCATTTATAGACCGACAAGTGATATCACGAGCCAATAGGACAGGCATTCATCATATGCATCTCTTATGTGCTTGTTTGCTTTGATTACTTGAGTTTGCCTAGTTGTGCAATATGCCTACTTACTTCTTGAATTACTTTTTATTTATGATTACTACCTGTGTTTTACTTGCTTGCATTATCTGTGATTTGTCTAGTGCTGAGGAGGTTAGGTAGGCGGTGGAGATGGGATCGCACGGAGGTTAGGTTGGCGAAGGTTGTGGGATACAACACTGTGGTTTAATAATAGTTAGAAATTTCCTAAATTTAGATAACCCTGTTTATGGTTTATGGTTTAAGTTATTTATTTTGTTAAGGCTTGAATATTCTGTATCGACGTGAAGTTCTCGGATTGCCTTTGGCGTCCTGGAACCTTATATCTTACATTATTGGGCACTTTTACCATACTGAGAACTTCCGAGGTTCTCATACCATAGTCTGTTGTTGTTTTCAGATGCAGGTCGCAACACTCCTCGATGAGTTGCTGGATGGTGATAGGCCGAAGGATCTTTATCATGTAATGGGAGTCCTTTGATTTATTTTTATTAGTACTCTCACTTTTGTATTTATTTTTGCCTAGAGGCTTACTTTGAGAGAAAGTTTGTATAAGCTGTTTTATCTGTTTAAATTTTGTATGTCTGTATATAACTAGCCGGCTTAAACTCCGCAAGCGGTGGCTAGATCCCTATTATTATTATTATCTTTTGATATATTTATTCATATGTCTTGGTATCTGTACGTATATCTTGTGCTTCGTTTAGTGTAGCTTCGTGTGAACGTTCTGCGCTTTTTGAACTCTATTTTTGAGCATAATCCTTTATCGGGCTTCTAAAATATATTATTTCCTTCTACATAATATGTATAAGCCTTAGAATTGTCGTAAGCTTTGATTACTTTTGCTTTACGGCATGAGGTAAGGCTTAGGGGAATTAGGGTGTTACATTTTGTGGTATCAGAGCGGTTCGTCCTCGTGAGCTTGAGGGATGGACCGATTGTGCTTCATTGCATACTCTGTGTCTTTTTCTTTCATGCTATTTAGGTTATCTGTTTGATATATGCATAGCATGCTTGTTTATGAGTGTCGTTTAGGGATAATTGAAACTCTAGGATCTTGATATTGAGACTGGTCACCTCGATATCGATTGATTAGTGTAGACAGGAACCCTAATGGCCACTCACGGACGAGATCGTACACGGTCACAAGGAGAGAGTAGGTATGAGCAACCGGCTGATAACCATGCCGAGTTCATGGTGGCAATGGCGAATCTTGCGAACATCATGGAGGTAAATGCTGCTGCGACGCTACAAGTTGTGCAGAGGTTAAGCCAACCGGCTGGAAACGAAAACGGAGATGGAAATGGGAACAATAATACGGATGGAAATGGTGATAACATGGGAGGTGCTCTGATGACCTTGGCTACTTTTCTCAAGGTTCATCCGCCAAGTTTCAGAGGTTTAACCAACCCTACAAAAGCGGATAATTGGTTTCAGGCCATGGAACGTGCGTTACAAGCACAACATGTTCCGATCAACCAGTATGTTGAGTTTGCTGCCTATCAGCTTTTGGGAGAGGCTCAGCATTGCTGGCAAGGAGAGTGCCAGTTGCTGCAATTTCAGAATGCAGAAATCCATTGGGATGTATTCCAAACAACTTTCTACAAGAAGTACTTTTCTGAATTTATTAGGGAAGTGAAGGAGATGGAGCTTATGCAGCTGAAGCAAGGTTCCTTGTATGTGGCAGACTATACTAGCCAATTTGAGGAGCTCTGTAGGTTCTCTCGGGAGTGTCAGGGTGCCCCGGAGACCTATGAAAGTTGGAAGTGCATTAAGTATCAAAGGGGCTTGAAGGATAACATCATGACTGCTATTGCTCCTTTGGAGATTCGGACCTTCTCCGATCTTGTGAACAAGGCGAGAGTGGTTGAGGAATATACAGAGACGGTAGCCTCGTCAAGGGACACTCATGGAGGAAACACTAATCGAGGACGTGGCGATTACCTTGGACCAAGGGAACAGAACTTTAAGAGAAATGAACACACTCCTCAGCATCTTTGAGTTCAAGGGGGTTTCAGAAGAAACGACAATGCTCAGTTCCACATGGCAAAGGGAAATGGTCGATGCTATACCTGCGGATTGCCAGGGCACCTTGCTAAGGACTGTCATCGAGGGAGGAACTGAGATGTGGGTAGGAGTCAGCAACCAAGCCGAGATTTCACTATGAATGCAAGAGAGGCAACGGAATCGGATCTGCTGATAAGAGGTAAGCGTATGAAGCTGTTGTGATATGTTATTAGGGCCCAGTTGGCTTAGTTTTATCTTATGGAAGGTTGTAGTAAGTTTGGTCGAACTTAGAGATTCGTTAGAGTGGACGTGCCGGAATGGTTATCGGGCATGACTAGAAATCTTGTCGACTCCCTGTATGGGTGATGGGTGCGGTTCAGCACTAGTGGCAACAGAAGTACCGACCGACGCTTTTGTAGTTTTTAACTATGACCTTGCGGTTTTAAAGTTTAAAATGATTTTCAAATTTGGTTTGGAACTTTGGTTTAAATTATTTGGTTTTGAAACTAAGTCAAAACTCTTAGTTTGAATAATATGGTTTACAGAAAAAGTGAGTTCCGAGATTTTCTTAATTTTTGAATTTGGTTTGACATTTGGCTTATCAAAAAGGGATACAAATTGAAAAATTAGGATTTTAGGATTTTAATGAATTTAAGAAAATCATGATTTAAACTAATTGATTTACAAAGAAATAATTTTTGAATCTTTTGAAAAAGCTTTGACATTGAAAAGGTTTAGATTGAACTTGTTTTAAAGGTTTTGAAAAAAAAATATTACAAAATCGGTATTTAGTTTAAGGAAAATTTTTGAATTCAGAATGACAATAATCAGAGTGACGCAGCAGAAGGCGAGAGGGAATATCGACACGGTAAGACACTTCGAGGAAGTTATATCGCGTAATTCGAATTTTCGAGGGCGAAAATTTTATTAGGAGGGAAGAATGTAAGAACCGGAATAACCGTTGTAATAAAATAATAATAAAATAATAATTTTTAAGTGCCCGGAGTAGATTCAAAATTTAGAAGTTTTAATTTGAAAATAAAAAGGTGAAATTCGATTTTGATGAATTTTTCTGAGTTGGAAAATGTACCTTCTTCGAAAAGTTTTTGTAAAAATGCGTACTGGTGCTTAAGCTGGCAGTGCCGGCTCTAGTCTGTCCAGTACCGCGTATTTTGGAAAATAAGATTTTTAAAAATTGATTTATTGTTTTGAAAGGATAAAAATAATTTATAATTAAAAACCGGGCACTAATCTTAAAGATTTTGGCCCAAAGTGGGCCAAACGGGCTAAAAACGCTAACAGATTGGATCGAGCCCAAATCGGGGCCAAGGCCCAATATATATATGCTCTATTAATGAGTATTCAGCTCATTCTTGCCCCAAAATAAGAAAGAGGCGCGGTTTGAGAGAAGAGAGGAGAAGAGGTGATGTTACTATTCATCATCACCTTCCGGGAGCCATAACTTGAGTTACGGAACTCCGATTGACGAGCCATTTGCGGCCACGTAAAGCTCTCGTCGAGCTCTTCATTCCTATCTAAGAAAATCTGGTAAAAACTTGAAGCTCAAGCTCCAATTTCCAGCCCTAGATTTCTGCATTTTTGCGTTATGGTTTTTGAGTAGATTTTGTAGTTTTAGTTGTTTAGGTGATATCTAGTAGCGGGTAATTGTTAGAAATTGCCCCATGATTAGCGGATAATTTATACGCTTTTTGGCATTATTTTTAGATAGTTTTTAGTAGGATCTAGCTACTTTTTAGTACATTTTTATTAGTTTTTAAGCAAAATTCACATTTCTGGATTTTACTATGAGTTTGTGTATTTTTCTGTGATTTCAGGTATTTTCTGGCTGAAATTGAGGGACCTGAGCAAAAATCTGATTCAGAGGCTGAAAAAGGACTGCAGATGCTGTTGGATTCTGACCTCCCTGCACTCGAAATAGATTTTCTGGAGCTATAGAAACCTAATTGGAGCACTCTCAATTGCGTTGGAAAGTAGACATCCAGGGCTTTCCAGAAATATATAATAGTCCATACTTTGCTCGAGTTTTGATGACGAAAACTGGTGTTCAAATGCCAACTTCCTGCCCTATTCTGGCATTAAACACCAGAAACAGGTTACAAGCTAGAGTTAAACGCCACAAACAGGCTACAGACTGGCGTTTAACTCCAAGAGAAATCTCTACACGTGTAAATCTCAATGCTCAGCCCAAGCACACACCAAGTGGGCCCCAAAAGTGGATTTCTGCATCATTTACTTATCTCTGTAACCCTAGTAACTAGTTTAGTATGAATAGAACTTTTTACTATTGTATTCGAAGTCTTTTGACCATCAAAGGTCTTTTTCCCTTATTTTCACGTTCATATGCCAATTAGGGAGGCTGGCCATTCGGCCATGCCTGGACCTTCATCACTTATGTATTTTCAACGGTGGAGTTTCTACACACCATAGATTAAGGTGTGGAGCTCTGTTGTACCTCGAGAATTAATGCAAAGTACTATTGTTTTCTATTCAGTTCGTGCTTATTCTTGTTCTAAGATGTTCATTCGCACCCAAGAACATGATGAATGTGATGATTATGTGACACTCATCACCATTCTCACTTATGAACGCGTGCCTGACAACCACTTCCGTTCTATATGAAAACAAGCTTGAAGGAGTATCCTTTGGCCTCCTGGTTTACGATGCATGGTTGCCTCTCCTGACAACAGAGCCTTCCATTCCGTGAGATCAGAGTCTTCGTGGCATAAGCTAGAATCAATTGGCAGCATTCTTGAGATCCGAAAAGTCTAAACCTTGTCTGTGGTATTCCGAGTAGGATCTGGGATGGGATGACTGTGACGCGCTTCAAACTCGCGAGTGCTGGGCGTAGTGACAGACGCAAAAGGATCATTGGATCCTATTCCAACACGAGTGAGAACCGATAGATGATTAGCCCTACGTAACCCGTAGCTGGACCTTTTACAATGAGAGGACGGACGGTAGCCATTGACAACGGTGATCCCCCAATATACAGCTTACCATGGAAAAGAGTATGAATGATTGGATAAAAGCAATAGAAAAGTAGAGATTCAGAAGGAATAAAGCACCTCCATACGCTTATTTGAAATTTCCATCAATGAATTACATAAATATCTCTATCCTTACTTTATGTTTTATTTATCTTTTAATTATTCAAACCTCCATAACCAATTGAATCTGCCTGACTGAGATTTACAAGATGACCATAGCTTGCTTCAAGCCAACAATCTCCGTGGGATCGACCCTTACTCACGTAAGGTATTACTTGGAAGACCCAGTGCACTTGCTGGTCAGTTACATGGGGTTGTGACAAAGTGTGAATCATAATTCGAGCACCAAGTTTTTGGAGCCGTTGCAAGAGGATCACAATTTCGTGTACCACCCCAATCCTCTTTTGACAAGGTCAAGTTGCTCATAAACCCTTGTAGTATTGTATGTTGTGGTTTATAGGTTTTGATTTTGGTGATATATGTGTTTTTAGTTTTAGCTTTGGTGCTTTTTGGAGTTGTCATGGCTTTTTGGTGGTTTCGTGCGTTGAGGATAATCGCCCAAGTTATGGTTTCGGTTTTTCTTATGTAATATGTAATGTTTCGTGAACCTTAGGTTAGTTGACCTTAAGATAGGATTGGATGCTTGGGTGTATGTTTAATTGTATGTGATTTTGGTGATTTGAAGATAAGTTGTATGGTGGTGATGATGATTGATGAGCGGATATTTTTTACACTTTTTGGGGGCAATTTCATGTAGTTTTTAGTATGTTTTAGTTAATTTTTAGTGAGTTTTTATTATTTTTTATGCAAAATTCACAATTCTGGACTTTACTATGAGTTTGTATATTTTTCTGTGATTTCAGGTATTTTCTGGCTAAAATTGAGGGACCTGAGCAAAAATCTGATTCAAGGCTGAAAAAGGACTGCTGATGCTGTTGGATTCTGACCTCCCTGCACTCGAAATGGATTTTCTGGAGCTACAGAAATCCAATTGGCGCGCTCTCAATTGGGTTAGAACATAGACATCCAGGGCTTTCCAGCAATATATAATAGTCCATAATTTTCTCAAAGATAAACGACGTAAACTGGCGTTTAACGCCAGTTCCATGTTCCATTCTGGCGTTAAACGCCAAAAACAGGTTACAAGTTGGAGTTAAACGCCCAAAACAGGTTACAACCTGGCGTTTAACTCCAGAAACAGCCTAGGCACGTGTAAAGCTCAAAGCTCAGCCTCAGCACACACCAAGTGGGCCCCAGAAGTGGATTTCTGCACTATCTATCTCAGCTTACTCATTTTCTGTAAACCTAGGTTACTAGTTTAGTATTTAAACAACTTTTAGAGATTTATTTTGGACCTCATGACATTTTTACACTTCATCTTGTACCTTTGATGGCATGAGTCTCTAAACCCCATGATTGGGGGTGAGGAGCTCTGCGGCGTCTTGATGGATTAATGCAATTACTTCTGTTTTTCATTCAAACACGCTTGTTTCCATTCTAAGATATTCACTCGTACTTAACCATGGAGAATGTGATGATCCGTGACACTCATCATCATTCTCAATCTATGAACGCGTGCCTGAAAACCACTTACATTCTATCTGTAATAGCTTGATGTATATCTCTTGGGTTCCTGGTCCATGCGTTTGAATGCTTCTTCTGACAACAGAAGCATTCAAGTTCGTGAGATCAGATTCTTCGTGGTATAAGCTAGAATCAATTGGCAGCATTCCAGAGATCCAGAATGTCTAAATCTTGTCTGTGGTATTCTGAGTAGGATCTGGGAAGGGATGACTGTGACGAGCTTCAAACTCACAAGTATTGGGCATAGAGACAGACGCAAAAGGATCAATGGATCTTATTCCAATACAAGTGAGAACCGGCAGATGATTAGCCATGCGGGAAACCGTAGAGGACCTTTTTCACTGAGAGGACGGATGGTAGCCATTGACAACGGTGATCCACCAACATACAGCTTGCCATGGAAGGAGCCTTGCGTGGGTGAAGGAGAAGATGGTTGGAAAGCAGAGATTTAGAAGACAAAGCATCTCCAAAACCTCAATCTGTTCCCCATTACTGCATAACAAGTATTTATTTCATGCTCTTTTATTTTTCACAATTAAAACTGATAATTATAATTAATATCCTGACTAAGAGTTACAAAATAATCATAGCTTGCTTCAAGCCGACAATCTCCGTGGGAGCGACCCTTACTCACGTAAGGTATTACTTGGACGACCCAGTGCACTTGCTGATTAGTGGTACGAGTTGTGAAAAGTGTGATTTACAATTTCGTGCACCAAGTTTTTGGCGCCGTTGTCGGAAATTGTTCGAGTTTGAACAACTGAGGTTTATTTTGTTGCTTAGATTAGGAAAATTTTGTCTTTTGGTTTAGAGTCTTTTATTTTCTTTTCAAAAACCTTTTCAAAAAAACACGTTAAATTTGTAGCTCAATTGGTTAAAACCCTGACATATGCTCTTAGTTGAACTGTGTTTGAGCCAATTTTCCTTTCTAAAATAATTTTTCTTTGTTCAAATCTTGTTTCAAATTTTAAGTTTGGTGTTTTTTTGTTATTTTCCTTGTGATTTTCGAAAATTTTATTTTGGTTTTCTAAAAATTTTAAGTTTGGTGTTCCTTTGTGTGTTCTTCGTGTTCTTGTGAGTCTTCAAGGTATTTTTGAGTCTTGTATGTGTTTTGATCTTAAAATTTTTAAGTTTGGTGTCCCTTTGTGTTTCCCTCCAAAAATTTTCGAAAAATAAGGGTGCTAGATCTAAAAATTTTAAGTCTTGTGTCTTTTGTGTGTTTTTCTCTTTACTCATTAAATTCAAAAAAAAAATCAAAAAAATATCTTTTCCTTTATTCACTCATCAATTTTCGAATCCCTTTGGTTGACTTGGTCAAAATTTTTAAAATCATATCTTTTTCAAATCATATCTTTTTTAAATTTTTTAAAAAATCACATCTTTTTCAAAATCCTGTAACCTCTTTCTCTCTCTCCAAACTTTTTCGAAAATCCTCACTCACTTTTCAATTATTTTATTTTATTTTTTTATTTTGGATAAAATAAATAAATAAATATAAAATAAAATAAAATTTTTATCTACGTCATCTCCCTTACTCCATCATGGAACTAAGTGGAAATGAACAGTCCAGAAGGACTCTGGGGTCATATGCTAACCCCACTACTGCTTCATATGGGGGTAGTATCTGTGTGCCCCCCATCAGAGCTAGTAATTTTGAGCTAAATCCCCAGCTCATTATCATGGTGTAGCAAAATTGCCAGTATTTCGGTCTTCCACAGGAAGAACCCACTGAGTTTCTGGCATAGTTCTTACAGATTGCTGACGCAGTACGTGATAAGGAGGTAGATCAGGATGTCTACAGATTACTACTGTTTCCATTTGCTGTAAAAGATCAAGCCAAAAGGTGGTTAAATAACCAACCTACAACAAGCATAAAAACATGGAAACAACTGTCAGAAAAATTCTTGAATCAATATTTCCCTCCAAAAAGGATGACACAGTTAAGACTGGACATCCAAGGCTTCAAACAAGAGGATAATGAATCCCTTTATGGTGCCTAGGAGAGGTACAGAGAGATGCTAAGGAAATGCCCTTCTGAAATGTTTTCAGAATGGGTGCAGTTAGACATCTTTTACTATGGGCTTACAGAAAAAGCTCAGATGTCCCTAGACCACCCAGCTGGTGGATCTATACACATGAGAAAGACAATTGAAGAGGCTCAAGAGCTCATAGATACGGTTGCTAGAAATCAGCATCTGTACTTAAGTAATGAGTCCTCCATGAAAGAAGAAGCTAAGGCAGTATCCACTGACTTTAGTCCTCAGGAACAAGTTGATGAACTCAATCAACAATTATCTTCTATAACAAAGTAGTTAGCAGAATTTAAGGAGATGCTACAGGAAACCAAGAGTGCTAACCAGAATATGGAGAAACAATTGAATCAAACAAAATAGTAGCTATCTAAACAGATAACTGAAGAATGCCAAGCAGTTCAATTAAGGGGTGGAAAAACATTAAATTTCTCAACTCAAAGTAGTAGAAAGCCAAGAAAAGAACAACTGACAGAGGATGAGCAAAATATTATCCAAAATCCCTCTGAGGACAGTAAGAGCCCAGAGAGGAATAACTCTGGCGTTCAAACGCCAGAAAAGGATGAAAAGCTGGCGTTAAACGCCCAACCCATGCTCAATTCTGGCATTCAAACGCCAGAAACAGGCAAGGAGTTGGCATCAAACACCCAATGGAAGCTCAGTTCTGGCGTTCAAACGCCAGAAACAGGTAGGAATTTGGCGTTAAACACCAATTCAGCTTCCGATCCTGGCGTTCAAACGCCAGCGAGGAATCAGACACTTACAAGTGCTGATAGCAACCCCTCTAAAAAGGCTTCTCCAACCACCTCTGTAGGAAATAAACCTGCAGCAACTAAGGTTGAGGAATACAAAGCCAAGATCCCTTATCCTCAGAAACTCTGCCAAGCGGAACAGGATAAACAATTTGCTCGCTTTGTAGACTACCTCAGGACTCTTGAAATCAAGATTCCGTTTGCAGAGGCACTTGAGCAAATACCCTCTTATGCCAAGTTCATGAAAGAGATCTTAAGTCATAAGAAGGATTGGAGAGAAACTGAAACAGTTTACCTCACTGAAGAATGCAGTGCAGTCATTCTGAAAAGCTTGCCAGAAAAGCTTAAAGATCCTGGAAGCTTTATGACACCATGCACATTAGAGGATACATGTACCAAGATAGCTTTATGTGATCTTGGAGCAAGTATCAACTTAATACCTGCATCCACTATCAGAAAGCTTGGGTTGACTGAAGAAGTCAAACCAACCAGGATATGTCTCCAACTTGCTGATGGCTCCATTAAATACCCGTCAGGCGTGATTGAAGACATGATTGTCAAGGTTGGGCCATTTGCCTTTCCCACTGACTTTGTAGTGCTGGAAATGGAGGAGCACAAGAGTGCCACTCTCATTCTAGGAAGGCCTTTCCTAGCAACTGGATGAACTCTCATTGACGTCCAAAAAGGGGAAGTGACCCTGAGAGTCAATGAGGATGAGTTTAAGTTAAATGCTGTCAAAGCTATGCAGCATCCAGACACACAACAAGACTGCATGAGAGTTGATATTATTGACTCTCTGGTGGAAGAAGTCAATATGACTGAGAGTCTCGAATCAGAACTAGAGGACATCTTTAAAGATGTTCAGCCTGATTTGGAGGAAACAGAAGAACCTCTGAAAATCCCTCAGGAAGAGGAGAAACCTCCTAAACCCGAGCTCAAACCACTACCACCATCCCTGAAATATGCATTTCTGGGAAAAGACAACACTTTTTCTGTAATCATAAGCTCTACTTTAGAGCCACAGGAAAAGGAAGCACTGATTCAAGTGCTAAGGACACACAAGACAGCTCTTGGGTGGTCCATAAGTGATCTTAAGGGTATTAGCCCAGCTAGATGCATGCACAAGATCCTGTTGGAGGATAATGCTAAGCCAGTGGTTCAACCACAGAGGCGGCTGAATCCAGCCATGAAGGAGGTGGTGCAGAAGGAGGTCACTAAATTACTGGAGGCTGGGATTATTTATCCTATTTCTGATAGCCCCTGGGTAAGCCCTGTCCAAGTCGTCCCTAAGAAGGGTGGCATGACAGTGGTTCATAATGAAAAGAATGAACTGGTTCCTACAAGAACAGTTACAGGGTGGCGTATGTGTATTGACTACAGAAGGCTCAATACAGTCACCAGAAAGGATCACTTTCCTTTACCATTCATAGACCAGATGCTAGAGAGACTAGCAGGTCATGAATACTACTGCTTTTTGGATGGCTATTCAGGTTACAACCAAATTGCAGTAGATCCTCAGGATCAAGAGAAAACGACATTCACATGTCCATCTGGAGTATTTGCTTACAGAAGGATGCCATTTGGACTGTGTAATGCACCTGCAACCTTTCAGATATGTATGCTCTCTATTTTCTCTGACATGGTGGAAAAATTCCTGGAAGTCTTCATGGACGACTTCTCAGTATTTGGAGACTCATTCTTCATCATGATCTTCAAAGTGTTCTTGGTGTTCATCTTGACATTCATAGCATTCTTGCATGCATTCATTGTTTTGATCCATAACTTTCATGCATTGCATCATTTTTCTTGTTTTTCTCTCTCATAAAAAAAATTCAAAAATAAAAAAAATATCTTTTCCTTTTTTTCACTCATAAAATTCGAAATCTTTGGGTTGACTTAGTCAAAAATTTTTAAAATTAGTTGTTTCTTGTAAGTCAAGTCAAGATTTCAATTTTAAAAATCCTATCTTTTCAAAATCTTTTTCAAAAATCAAATCTATTTTATTTTTCTTACTATTTTAAAAAAATTTTAAAATCTTTTTCAAAACCTTTTCAAAATCTTTTTCCTATTTTTACTTCATATTTTTCAAAAATTACACTACCAATTAATGTTTTGATTCAAAAATTTCAAGTTTGTTACTTTCTTGTTAAGAAAGATTCAAACTTTAAATTCTAGAATCATATCTTGTGATTTCTTGTGAGTCAAGTCATTAATTGTGATTTTAAAAATCATATCTTTTTCAAAATTTGATTTCAAATCTTTCAAAATAAATTTCAATCATATCTTTTCAAAAATATCTTTTCAATCTTATCTTTTTCAAAATCACATCTTTTTCAAATCATATCTTTTTCAAACTTTAATTTCAAAATATCTTTTTCTAACTTCTCATCTTTTCAAAATTAATTTCAAAATCTTTTTCAAAACCATCTAACTAATTCTCTCTCTCCTATTTTCGAAAATTACTAACCCCTTTTTTTCAAAATTAATTTCGAAAATTCTATCTCCCTCTCTCATCTCCTTCTATTTATTTTATTTAATTACTAACACTTTTCCTCCACTTACCAAAAATTCGAACCCTCTTTTCCCCTCTACCTGTGTTCGGATTTTCTTCTTCTTTTCTTCTACTCACATAAAGGAATCTCTCTACTGTGGTAAAGAGGATCCCTATTATTATTTTCTGTTCCCTTCTTTTTCATATGAGCAGGAGCAAGGACAAGAACATTCTTGTTGAAGCAGATCCTGAACCTGAAAGGACTCTGAAGAAGAAACTAAGAGAAGCTAAAATACAACAATCCAGAGAAAACCTTACAAAAATTTTTGAAAAAGAAGAGGAGATGGCAGCCAAAAATAATAACAACAACAATAATGCAAGGAGGATGCTTGGTGACTTTACTGCACCAACTTCCAACTTCTATGGAAGAAGCATCTCAATCCCTGCCATTGGAGCAAACAATTTTGAGCTAAAGCCTCAATTAGTTTCTCTACTGCAACAGAATTGCAAGTTTCATGGACTTCCAGCAGAAGATCCTTATCAGTTTTTAACTGAGTTCCTGCAGATCTGTGATACTGTTAAGACTAATGGAGTTGATCCTGAAGTCTACAAGCTTATGCTTTTCCTTTTTGCTGTAAGAGACAGAGCTAGAGTATGGTTGGACTCTCAACCTAAAGATAGCCTGAACTCTTAGGATAAGCTGGTCACGGCTTTCTTAGCCAAGTTCTTTCCTCCTCAAAAACTGAGCAAGCTTAGAGTGGATGTTTAGACCTTCAGGCAGAAAGATGGTGAATCCCTCTATGAAGCTTGGAAAAGATACAAGCAGTTGACCAAAAAGTGTCCTTCTGACATGCTTTCAGAATGGACCATTTTAGATATATTCTATGATGGTCTGTCTGAATGGTCTAAAATGTCACTGGACCATTCTGCAGGTGGATCCATTCACCTAAAGAAAATGCCTGCAGAAGCTCAAGAGCTCATTGAAATGGTTGCTAATAACCAGTTCATGTACACCTTTGAGAGGAATCCTGTGAGTAATGGGACGCCTCAGAAGAAGGGAGTTCTTGAAATTGATGCTCTGAATGCCATATTGGCTCAAAACAAAATATTGACTCAACAAGTCAATATGATTTCTCAAAGTCTAAACGGATTGTAAAATGCATCCAACAGTACTAAAGAAGCATCTTCTGAAGAAGAAGCTTATGATCCTGAGAACCCTGCAATGGCAGAGGTAAATTACATGGGTGAAGCCTTTGGCAATACCTATAATCCTTCATGGAGAAATCATCCAAATCTTTCATGGAAGGATCAACAGAAGCCCCAACAAGGCTTCAATAATAATAATGGTGGAAGAAACAGGTTTGGCAATAGTAAACCTTTTCCATCATCTTCTCAGAAATAGACAGAGAATTCTGAGCAGAGCCACTCTAGCTTAGCAAACATAGTCTCTGATCTATCAAAAACCACTCTCAGTTTTATGAATGAGGCACGGTCCTCTATCAAAAATCTGGAGGCACAAGTGGGTCAGCTGAGTAAGAAAATCACTGAAACCCCTCCTAGTACTCTCCTAGGCAATACAGAAGAAAATCCAAAAAGAGAGTGCAAGGCCATTGATATGAACATCATGGCTGAATCCATAAAGGAGGGGGAGGACATGATTCCCAATGAGGAAGACCTCAGGGGACGTCCTCTGGACACTAAGGGGTTCCTCAATGAGGACCTGAAGGAATCTGAGGCTCATACAGAGACCATAGAGATTCCATTCAACTTACTTCTGCCCTTCATGAACTCTGATGAGTATTCTTCCTCTGAGGAGGATGAAGACATTACTGAAGAGCAAATTGCCAAGTACCTTGGTGCAATCATGAAGCTGAATGCCAAATTATTTGGTAATGAGACTTGGGAAGATGAACCTCCCTTGCTCACCAATGAACTAAATGCATTGGATAGGCAGAAATTACCTCAAAAGAAACAGGATCTTGGTAAATTCTTAATACCCTGTACCATTGGAACCATGACCTTTGAGAAGACTCTGTGTGACCTAGGGTCAGGTATAAACCTTATGCCACTCTCTATAATGGAGAAACTAGGGATATTTGAGGTACAAGCTGCAAGAATGTCATTAGAGATGGCAGACAAGTCAAGGAAACAAGCTTATGGATTGGTAAAGGACGTGTTGGTAAAGGTTAAAGGCCTTTACATTCCTGCTGATTTCATAATCCTGGATACTGGGAAGGATGAGGAT
>NC_029788.2:31632602-31651602 GCF_000816755.2 Arachis ipaensis
CAGGAATAAACCTCATGCCCCTCTCTGTAATAGAGAAACTGGGAATCTTTGGGGTACAAGCTGCTAAAATCTCATTAGAGATGGCAGACAATTCAAGAAAACAGGCTTATGGACAAGTAGAGGACGTGTTAGTAAAGGTTGAAGGCCTTTACATCCCTGCTGATTTCATAATCCTAGACATTGGGAAGGATGAGAATGAATCCATCATCCTTGGAAGACCCTTCCTAGCCACAGCAAAGTCTGTAATTGATGTTGACAGAGGAGAGCTAGTCCTTCAATTGAATGGGGACTACCTTGTGTTTAAAGCTCAAGGATCTTCCTCTGCAATTATGGAGAGGAAGCATGAAAAGCTTCTCTCAATACAGAGTCAAACAAAGCCCCCACAATCAAACTCTAAGTTTGATGTTGGGAGGCCACAACCAAACTCTAAGTTTGGTGTTGAGAAGCCCCCACAGTCAAACTCTAAGTTTGGTGTTGGGAGGCCCTCATCATGCTCTGAACATCTGTGAAGCTCCATGAGAGCTCACTGTCAAGCTATTGACATTAAAGAAGCGCTTGTTGGGAGGCAACCTAATTTTTATTTATCTATATTTCTATTGTTCTTTTATGTTTTATTAGGTTTATGATCATGTGGAGTCACAAGACAATTGCAAAAATTAAAAACAGAATCAAAAACAGCAGAAGAAAAAGCACACCCTGGAGGAGAGACTTACTGGCGTTTAACGCCAGAACAGAGCATGAATCTGGCGTTAAATGCCAGAAACAAGCAGCAGTCTGACATTTAAACACCAGGATTGCACACTAAGGAAAGCTGGCGTTAAACGCCAGAAACAAGCATCATACTGGCGTTTAACGCTAGAACAAGCATAGAGCTGGCATTTAACACCAGAAACAGGCAGCAGTCTGGCGTTAAACGCCAAGATTGCATACAGAGGGCGTTTTACACGTCTAAAAGGTGCAGGGATGAGAAATCCTTGACACCTCAGGATCTGTGGACCCCACATGATCACCTCAGGATCTGTAGACCCCACAGGATCCCCACCTACCTTACCTCTCTCTTTCTCACCCTTTCATAACACTCTTCCCTAAATACTCTTCACCAATCACCTCAATCTCTCTTCCTAATTACCTCCTCACCACTCACATCCATCCACTCTTCCCTATAAACCTCACCTACCTTCAAAATTCAAAACACTTTTCCTCCCAAACCCACCCATATGGCCGAACCCTAACCCCTCTCCCTCCACTATATAAACCCCTCCATCCTTTTTCATTTTCACACATCACAACCTCTACTACTCCCCCTTGGCCGAAACATAAACCTCCCTCCATATCCTCCATTTTCTTCTTCTTCTTCTTCTATTCTTTCTTCTTTTGCTCGAGGGCGAGCAACATTCTAAGTTTGGTGTGGTAAAAGCATAGCTTTTTTGTTTTTCCATAACCATTGATGGCACCTAAGGCCAGAGAAATCTCAAGAAAGAGGAAAGGGAAGGCAATTGCTTCCACCTCTGAGTCATGGGAGATGGAGAGATTCATCTCAAAAGCCCATCAAGACCACTTCTATGAAGTTGTGGCCAAGAAAAAGGTGATCCCTGAGGTCCCTTTTAAGCTCAAAAAGGGTGAATATCCGGAGATCCGACAAGAGATTAGAAGAAGAGGATGGGAAGTTCTCTCTAATCCTATTCAACAAGTCGGAATCTTAATGGTTCAAGAGTTCTATGCAAACGCATGGATCACTAGGAACCATGATCAAAGCATGAACCCAAACCCAAAGAATTGGCTTACAATGGTTCAGAGGAAATGCTTAGATTTCAGTCTGGAGAATGTAAGGTTGGCGTTCAACTTGCCTATGATGCAAGAAGACGCACGCCCCTACACTAGAAGGGTCAACTTTGATCAAAGGTTGGACCAAGTCCTTATGGACATATGTGTGGAAGGAGCTCAATGGAAAAGAGACTCAAAAGGCAAGCCGATTCAATTGAGAAGACTGGACCTTAAGCCTGTGGCTAGAGGATGGTTGGAGTTCATTCAACGCTCCATTATTCCCACTAGCAACCGATCCTAAGTGACTGTGGATCGGGCCATCATGATCCACAGCATCATGATTGGAGAGGAAGTAGAAGTTCATGAAGTCATCTCTCTAGAACTCTACAAAGTAGCCGAAAAGCCCTCCACCTTGGCAAGGCTAGCTTTTTCTCATCTCATTTGCCATCTATGCAACTTAGCTGGAGTTGTCATAGAAGGAGACATCCTCATTGAAGAGGACAAGCCCATCACTAAGAAGAGGATGGAGCAAACAAAAGAGCCCATTCATGGATCTCAAGAGACGCATGAGGAAGCTCATCATCAAGAAATCCCTGAGATGCCTCAAGGGATGCATTTTCCTCCAAATAACTATTGGGAATAACTCAACACTTCTCTAGAAGGATTGAGTTATAACATGAACCAATTAAGGGTGAAACACCAAGAGCACTCCATCATTCTCAATGAGATTAGAGAAGATCAAAAAGCTATGTGGGAGGAGCAACAAAAGCAAGGAAGAGACATAGAGGAGCTCAAGAATACCATTGGTTCTTCAAGAAGAAGGTGCCACCCTCACTAAGGTGGACTCATTCCTTAACTTTCTTGTTCTTATTTCTCTGTTTTTTGATTTTATGCTTTATGTGTGTCTATGTTTTGAGTCTGTACTACATGATCATTAGTGTCTAGTGTCTATGCCTTAAAGCTATGAATGACTCATATGAATCCTTCACCTTTCTTAAATGAAAAATGTTTTTAAATGCAAAAGAACAAGAAGTACATGAGTTTCGAATTCATCCTTGAAATTAGTTTATTTATATTGATGTGGTGACAATACTTTTTATTTTCTGAATGAATGCTTGAACAGTGCATATTTTTGATAGTGAAGTTTATGAATGTTAAATATGTTGGCTCTTGAAAGAATGATGAACAAGAAAAATGTTATTGATAATCTGAAAAATTATAAAATTGATTCTTGAAGCAAGAAAAAGCAGTGAAGAACAAAGCTTGCGAAAAAAATTTTTAAAAATTGGCGAAAAAAAGAAGAGAAAAAGAAAAAGCAAGCAGAAAAAGCCAATAGCCCTTAAAACCAAAAGGCAAGGGTAAAAAGGATCCAAGGCTTTGAGCATCAATGGATAGGAGGGCCTAAAGGAATAAAATCCTGGCCTAAGCGGCTAAATCAAGCTGTCCCTAACCATGTGCTTGTGGCATGCAGGTCCAAGTGAAAAGCTTGAGACTGAGTAGTTAAAGTCATGTCCAAAGCAAAAAGAGTGTGCTTAAGAGCTCTGGACACCTCTAACTGGGGACTCTAGCAAAGCTGAGTCACAATCTGAAAAGGTTCACCCAGTTATGTGCCTGTGGCATTTATGTATCCGGTGGTAATACTGGAAAACAAAGTGCTTAGGGCCACGGCCAAGACTCATAAAGTAGCTGTGTTCAAGAATCAACATACTTAACTAGGAGAATCAATAACACTATTTGAATTCTGAGTTCCTATGGATGCCAATCATTCTAAACTTCAAAGGAAAAAGTGAGATGCCAAAACTGTTCAGAAGCAAAAAGCTACTAGTCCCGCTCATCTAATTGGAACTAAGTTTCATTGATATTTTGGAGTTTATAGTACATTCTCTTCTTTTTATCCTACTTAATTTTCAGTTGCTTGGGGACAAGCAACAATTTAAGTTTGATGTTGTGATGACCGGATAATTTATATGCTTTTTGGCATTGTTTTTAGGTAGTTTTTAGTAGGATCTAGCTACTTTTTGGTATGTTTTTATTAGATTTCATGCAAAAATAATATTTCTGGACTTTACTATGAGTTTGTGTGTTTTTCTATGATTTCAGGTAAATTCTGGCTAAAATTGAGGGATCTGAGCAAAAATCTGATTCAGACTGAAAAAGGACTGCTCATGCTGTTGGATTCTGACCTCCCTGCACTCGAAGTGGATTTTCTGGAGCTACAAGAACCCAAATGGCGCGCTCTCAATTGCGTAGAAAAGTAGACATCCAGGGCTTTTCAGCAATATATAATAGTTCATACTTTATTCGAGTTTAGATGACGCAAACTGGCGTTCAACGCCAGCTCCATGCTGCATTCTGGAGTAAAACGCCAGAAACACGTCATAAACCAGAGTTAAACGCCAAAAATATGTTACAACTTGGCATTTAACTCCAAGAGAAGCCTCTGCACATGTAAAGCTCAAGCTCAGCCCAAGCACACACCAAGTAGGCCCCGGAAGTGGATTTCTGCAATTACTTATCTCTGAAACCCTAGTAGCTAGTTTCATTATAAATAGAACTTTTTACTATTGTATAGAGAGTCTTTGGATTAATCTTTGATCACTTATATGCGATCTTAGACCTTCATGGGGGCTGGCCATTCGGCCATGCCTGGACCATCACTTATGAATTTTCAACGGTGGAGTTTCTACACACCATAGATCAAGGTGTGGAGCTCTGCTGTACCTCAAGAATTAATGCAAAGTACTACTGTTTTTCTATTTAATTCTTGTTTATTTCTATTCGAAGATATCCATTCACGCCTAAGAACCTGATGAATGTGATGATTATGCGACACTCATCACCATTCTTACCTATGAACGCGTGCCTGACAACCACTTCCGTTCTACATGCAAATAAGTTTGAATGAATATCTCTTGGATTCCTTGATCAGAATCTTCGTGGTATAAGCTAGAATCCATTGGCAGCATTCTTGAGAATCCAGAAAGTTTAAACCTTGTCTGTGGTATTCCGAGTAGGATTCAGGGATTGAATGACTGTGACGAGCTTCAAACTCATGAATGCTGGGCGTAGTGACAGACGCAAAAGGATCAATGGATCCTATTCCAACATGATTGAGAACCGACAGATGATTAGTCGTGCGGTGACAGCGCACCTGGACCATTTTCACTGAGAGGACGGACGGTAGCCATTGACAACGGTGATCCCCAACATACAGCTTGTCATGGAAAGGAATCTACATGATTGGAAGGAAACAATAGGAAAGAAGACGTTCAAGAGCCATACAGCACCTTCGTACGCTTATCTGAAATTCCCACCAATGAATTACATAAGTATCTCTATCCTGTTTTATTTATCTTTTAATTATCTAATCTCCCATAACCATATGAATCCGCCTGACTGAGATATACAAGATGACCATAGCTTGCTTCAAGCCAACAATCTCCATGGGATTCGACCCTTACTCACGTAAGGTATTACTTGGACGACCCAGTACACTTGCTGGTCAACTACACGGAGTTGTGACAGATTGTGAATCAAGATTAGAGCACTAAGTTTTTGGAGCCGTTACCAGGGATCACAATTTCACGTACCAACTAACCATGCTACTCTTAAATATCTACTCACAAAGTAGGATTCAAAACCCAGGCTCATAAGATGAGTATTATTTCTGCAAGAGTTTGATATAGAAATAAGAGACAGAAAAGGGATAGAGAATCAAGTAGCTGATCACCTGTCCCAGATCGAACCAGTAGAAGGGGCGTCCCTTCCCCTTACTGAAATATCAGAAACTTTTCCAGATGAGCAACTCTTTGCCATCCAAGAAATACCATGGTTTGCAGACATTGCAAACTATAAGGCTGTAAGATTCATACCCAAAGAGTACAGCAGGCAGCAAAAGAAGAAGTTAATCTCTGATGCTAAGTACTACTTATGGGATGAACCATATCTTTTAAAGAGATGTGCAGACGGAATAATCCGTAGATGCGTGCCTAGAGAAGAGGCATAGAAGATCTTATGGCATTGCCATGGATCACAATATGGAGGACATTTTGGAAGTGAGCGAACATCCACAAGGGTCCTCCAATGTGGCTTCTACTGGCCTACTCTCTATAGAGACTCCTGAGAGTTCGTACGTAACTGTGACAGTTGCCAACGAGCTAGTAATCTGCCTCATAGTTATGCCATGCCTCAGTAGGGAATCTTAGAGATTGAGCTGTTTGATGTATGGGGTATTGACTTCATGGGGCCTTTCCCACCATCATACTCAAACACTTATATTTTAGTGGCAGTAGATTATGTATCTAAATGGGTGGAGGCAATTGCAACACCCACCAATGATACTAAGACAGTGCTGAAGTTCCTCCAGAAGTACATCTTTAGCAGGTTCGGTGTCCCTAGGATACTGATCAGTGATGGAGGCACTCATTTCTGTAATAAACAGCTTGACTCTACTCTGGTCCGATATGGAATTAACCACAAAGTGGCAACTCCGTATCATCCTCAGACAAATGGGCAGGCTGAAGTCTCAAATAGAGAACTTAAAAGAATCCTGGAACGGACTGTAAGTAACCATAGAAAGGATTCGGCAAGAAGTCTGGATGATGCTCTGTGGGCATACAGAACAGCATTCAAGACTCCCATAGGGATCTCCCCATACCAACTTGTGTATGGAAAAGCATGCCATTTACCAGTGGAATTGGAACACAAGGCCTACTGGGCAACCAGGTCCCTAAACCTTGATGCTAAGGTAGCTGGAGAGAAGAGACTGCTCCAGTTAAATGAGCTAGAGGAGTTCAGGCTCAATGCTTTCGAAAATGCTAAGATTTATAAAGAGAAAGCAAAGAGATGGCATGACAAAAAGCTGTAATCTAGAATCTTTGAACCAGGACAAAAGGTTCTGCTATTTAACTCTAGGCTCAGACTATTCCCCGGGAAATTAAAATCCCAGTGGAGGGGACCATATGTGATTACAAGTGTGTCACCATATGGATACGTAGAGCTTCAGGATAATGACTCTGACAAAAAGTTCATTGTTAATGGACAGAGGGTCAAACATTATCTTGAGAGCAATGTTGAGCAAGAATGTTCAAAACTGAGACTAGATTAAAGCTCAGTACAGTCCAGCTAAAGACAATAAAGAAGCGCTTGCTGGGAGGCAACCCAGCCACTAACAAAGTTTATCTGTTATTTGAACACTAATTGTAGGGGTTTGATATGAATTATCTTCAAGGTAAAGTATCCATTGCATAAGTTCACAGAGTTACAGAAGGACTCAGAGCATAAAATAGACAAAAGGAGCTCACTAGCAAGAAAACGCCAGTAAAAGATATTTTGGGCGTTAAACGCCCAAAAGAAGCATCTACTGGGCGTTTAACGCCAGTAAGAAGCACTCTCTGGGCATTTCAAAAAATGCCCAGTGACAAAGGCTTTCTGGCGTTAAACGCCCAAAACAAGCAGCAAATGGGCGTTGAACACCCAAAACAAGCAACTCCTGGGCGTTTAATGCAGGAATGTGGAGGGGAGGAGATTTTGTTCCCAACTCAATTTTTTTCAAATTTTCATGTTTCCATCCATACTTTCTTGCATAAACACGGCCCCACACTCTCATTTTTCAATTTCTTTCTCAAAAATATCAAAAATATCTTAATCCTAAAAATAATTCTTCCTCAAATCTTCTTCAACTTCTTCTCAAATCTTTTTCAAAACAAATCTATCTTTTTTATTCCTTCTCATATCTTTTTAACTCATCACAATCTTTTTCAAAGTTTCACACTATCCTTTCCAAATCCAAATCTATCTTTTTCAAATCTCTTTCATATCTTTTCAAATTCTAAATTGCACATTTTCTTATCATACTTATCTTTTACAAATCACATCTTCCACCACATCTTTCTCAAAAATTTTCGAACCCACCCCCTCCCCTTTAAATTGATGTTCGGCCACTCCCTCTCCTCCACAATTCGGACTTGGCTCTCCATATATCCCTCTCCTTTCCTTTATTTTTCTTGAGGACAAGCAAACCTCTAAGTTTGGTGTGTTTATCCGTGATCACTAAGCCAATACTCAATAGGATCATGGCTCCTAAGGGAAAACAAACCACCTCAAGAGGCAAGAAAGAGAATGTTCTAAAACCACTTTGGAATCAAGAGAAGTTCTTAACCAAAGAACATTCAGACCATTACTACAAAATAATGGGTCTAAGATCAGTGATCCCGGAAGTTAAATTTGATCTGAAAGAAGACGAATATCCGGAGATCCAAGAGCAAATTCAAAACAGGAGCTGGGAAATCCTAGCTAATCCTGAGACAAAGGTGGGAAGAAACATGGTTCAGGAATTCTACTCTAATCTGTGGCAGACAAACAGGCAGAGGATAGCTGGAACCGCATTCTATGACTTTCGAACTCTGGTCAGAGGGAAGATTGTTCACCTCCACCCTGACAAAATAAGAGAGATCTTCAAGCTGCCTCAACTGCAAGATGACTCGGACTCCTTTAATAGGAGAATGATGAGATCAGATAAGAGCTTGGACAAAATTCTAGAGGACATATGCTTCCTTGGAGCCAAGGGGACAACCAGCACAAAGGATGTCCCAAACCAACTCAAGAGAGGAGATCTCAAACCAGTCGCCAGAGGCTGGCTGGACTTCATTGGGCGTTCTATACTGCTTACTAGCAACTGCTCTGAAGTCACCATCAAAAGAGCAGTGATGATCCATTGCATTATGTTGGGAAAAGAAGTGAAAGTTCATCAGCTGATTTCTTGTGAGCTTTACATAATTGCAAACAAGAACTCCAAAGATGCCAAATTGGCTTATCCAAGCTTAATTTCTTTGCTATGTAAAGATGCTGGAGTAAAGATGGGAGTAGATCAGTATATCTCAGTTGAGCAACCAATCACCAAAAAGTCAATGGAAGGACAACAAGTGCAAGACAACCCCATCAAGAGGAGGGCGCAGGAGTTCCTCCCAGAAATCCCTCAATTTGAATACTGGGGGTGCCTAGAAGCATCTGTCACCAAGTTGCAAGAAACTATGGATCAACTTAAAGAAGAACAGCAAAATCAAAATAGCATGATCTGCAAACTACTTAAGGAACAGGAGAAGCAGGGGCGTGAGCTACAAGAACTGAAGCGCCAGAAGCTGTCTCCTGAAGGGCCAGCCACCCCACAGATTGAAGGAGCATCCATCTCCCAAAATAAAGGTTGTTAAGTCCTAATCTTAACTCTGTGATGACTTTTATCTACCTTAGGAGTTACATGAATAGTAGTAATTAGTGTCTTTATTTTTATTTTTATTATCTCCAAGTAAGCTATGATTTATTTTTTTCATCATCATTAAACATGAATAAAATAGCAGATTTTTAGAATAAAGAGGCAATTTTATTTTCGAGTTCTTAATAAGAAAAATTCGATTTAGTTATATGTGGTAGCAATACTTTTTGTTTTCTGAATGAATGCTTGAACAGTGCATATTTTTTATAGTGAAGTTTATGAATGGTAAAATTGTTGGCTCCTGAAAGAATGATAAAAAAGAGAAATGTTGTTGATAATCTGAAAAAATCATAAAATTGATTCTTGAAATAAGAAAAAGCAGTGAATAAGAAACCTTGCGAAAAAAAAAGGAAAGCAAGCAGAAAAAGCCAATAGCCCTTTAAACCAAAAGGCAAGGGTAAAAAGGATCCAAGGCTTTGAGCATTAATGGATAGGAGGGCCCAAGGAAACAAAATCCAGGCCTAAGCGGCTAAACCAAGTTGTCCCTAACCATGTGCTTGTGGCATGCAGGTCCAAGTGAAAAGCTTGAGACTGAGTGGTTAAAGTCAAGATCCAAAGCAAAAAGAGTGTGCTTAAGAACCCTGGACACCTCTAATTGGGGACTTTAGCAAAGCTGAGTCACAATCTGAAAAGGTTCACCCCGTTATGTGTCTGTGACATTTATGTATCCGGTGGTAATACTGGAAAATAAAGTGCTTAGGGCCACGGTCAAGACTCATGAAGTAACTGTGTTCAAGAATCAACATGATAAATTAGGAGAATCAATAACACTATCTGAATTCTGAGTTCCTATGGATGCCAATCATTCTAAACTTCAAAGGATAAAGTGAGATGCCAAAACTGTTCAGAAGCAAAAAGCTACTAGTCCCGCTCATCTAATTAGAATTTGAGCTTCATGTAAGGCTTTGAAATGTTATTGCCTCTTGACTTCTTTCTATCCTATTTTATTTATCTAGTTTCTTGAGGACAAGCAACAGTTTAAGTTTGGTGTTGTGATGAGCAGATATTTTATACGCTTTTTGGGAGCAATTTCATGTAGTTTTTAGTATGTTTTAGTTCATTTTTAGTGAGTTTTTATTAGATTTTATGCAAAATTCACAATTCTGGACTTTACTATGAGTTTGTGTATTTTTCTATGATTTCAAGTATTTTCTGGCTGAAATTGAGGGACCTGAGCAAAAATCTGATTCAAGGCTGAAAAAGGACTGCTGATGCTGTTGGATTCTGACCTCCCTGCACTCGAAATGAATTTTCTGGAGCTACAGGGGTCCAATTGGCGCGCTCTTAATTGGGTTGAAAAGTAGACATCCAGGACTTTCTAGCAATATGTAATAGTCCATATTTTGCTCAAAGATAAATGACGTAAACTGGCGTTTAACGCCAGTTCCATGTTCCATTCTGGCATTAAACGCCAAAAACAGGTTACAAGTTGGAGTTAAACGCCCAAAATAGGTTACAACCTGGCGTTTAACTCCAGAAATAGCCTAGGCACATGTAAAGCTCAAAGCTCAACCTCAGCACACACCAAGTGGGCCCCAGAAGTGGATTTCTGCACTATCTATCTCAGATTACTCATTTTCTGTAAACCTAGGTTACTAGTTTAGTATTTAAACAACTTTTAGAGATTTATTTTGGACCTCATGACATTTTTACACTTCATCTTGTACCTTTGACGGCATGAGTCTCTAAACCCTATGATTGGGGGTGAGGAGCTCTGCGGCGTCTCGATGGATTAATGCAATTATTTCTGTTTTCCATTCAAACACGCTTGTTTCCATTCTAAGATATTCACTCGTACTTAACCATGGAGAATGTGATGATCCATGACACTCATCATCATTCTTAATCTATGAACGCATGCCTGACAACCACTTACGTTTTATTTGTAATAGCTTGAGTGTATATCTCTTGGGTTCCTGGTCCATGCGTTTGAATGCTTCTTCTGATAATTAATGATTATGAAGATTGATGATGAATGTTGTGATTTATTATTGTTTATGAGGATTGTGGAAAAGTGAATATTGATAATGGTTACTAATGTTGAGATTAATTGAGAAAGTGTATGAATATTAATGTTGATGACAATTGGTGAAGGATGTGAGTTTTATGAGAATAATGTGAGGAATAACCATTTGTTGAATTTGGGTAATGTAGATATTGTTTGGTGATGATTATTGAAATTGATGAGGATTTGTAGTGGTTGTTGATGTTGTTGTTGTTGGTTGATGATGATTATAAGTGTTTATGATGATTTTGGATATTGATGATTAAGGATTTTGATGATGTTGAATGATGTAATTGGGATATTATGGATGGTTGAGTTGGGAGAGGAATGGTATGGACTTTATGTTGTTTTGATATTGTTTGGGTTGTGATTAGTTTGGTTTTCGATTGGGAGTTTTGGTAAAACTGAGGTTTTGAGACTTTTGGTAAACATAAATTTTTAGTGAACTTTGACGGATCATAACTTGAGCCTTGGTTTTTAAAAGTTGTCGAAATTTGCTTTAAATTAAAGTTCATTGAAAAATCTTTAAATGGATATAAAGTTTGTAGAAAATGGATTTTGTAGAGGAAGTTATGATCATTCAAAGTTTGGTGTGAAAATCTGAATTCTGTGCATGCTGCAGAATTTGTGATTTCATGCGCACGCACAGCCTTGTGTATACGCACACCCCTATGAGTTTTTGAACCTGTGCGCATACACAGCCTTGTGCATACGCACACACAGTCGAAGGCTTGCTGTTGAGAGCGCTAGCACGACCTGTGCGCGCATACAACCAACGAAGTTTAGCAACCGGTGCGTACGCATAGACCTGTGCGCACGCACACGTTGGCAGGTGCACTCTGTTGAGGGCGTTCACATGCCTTGTGTAGATGAACAGAGTTGAAATTTTTACTACCTGTGTCGCTGTGCGTACACACATATCTATGCATATACACACATTTGGAAACTTTCCTGGGTGTGCGCGCGCACACCTCTGTGCGTACGCACATGCCCTATTTTTTAACAAAAACCTTGTTTCTAACTGTTTTACCTTTCCAACAAGCTTGTAAACTTCTGTGACACCTATTTAAGACTTTTCGGCTTGTTTTTGAATGTCAAACATAGGGAAGGTCTTGGGTGGAATTATTTGGGTATTACCTTGAAAAGTTAGAGAACGGAGGTTTAGGTTTCTGGTGTATTGAGGATGAGTTTGGTTGAGAGAGAAGGAAAAGTAGTGAACTTGGTGATTTCTGACAACGAATTAAGAAACTAATGAACCAATGAGTTCGGAATGGAAATTATGAATTGATGATGGTTGTGATGAGTCGAGGACTCGAAAAGGGAATGACGATCTTGATGAATGTTGAGAGTGTGCCAGGCACTATATCCTTGGGTTAAGTGTGGTGGTAATTCAAAGAGGAATGATGATCTTGTTGAATGTTGAGAGCGTGCCAGGCACTATATCCTTGGGTTGCGCATGCGAGTGTGCCCGGCACTATATCCATGGGTGAATAGAGTGTGCCCGGCACTGTATCCGTGGGTCAATAGAGTGTGCCCGTCACTATATCTGTGGGCGTGGCAGAAAAGCTACATCTGAAAGGATGTGTGGGATTGGCATTTATAGGCTAACAAGTGATATCACGAGCCAATAGGACAGACATTCATCATATGCATCTCTTATGTGCTTGTTTGCTTTGATTACTTGATTTTTCCTAATTGTATAATATACCTACTTGCTTCTTGAATTACTTGTTATATATGATTACTACCTGTGTTTTACTTGCTTGCATTATCTGTGATTTGTCTGGTGCTGAGGAGGTTAGGTAGGCGGTGGCGATGGGATCGCACGGAGGTTAGGTTGGTGAAGGCTGTGGGATATAGCGGTGTGGTTTAATAATAGTTAGAAATTTCCTAAATTTAGATAACCCTATATATGGTTTATGGTTTAAGTTATTTATTTTGTTAAGGCTTGAATATTCTGTATCGACGTGAAGTTCTAAGATTGCCTTCGGCATCCCGGAACCTTATATCTTACATTATTGGGCACTTTTACCATACTGAGAACCTCCGATTCTCACACCATAGTCTGTTGTTGTTTTCAGATGCAGGTCGCAACCCACCTCGGTGAGTTGCTGGATGGTGACATGGCGAAGGATCTTTATCATGTTTTGGGAGTCCTTTGATTTATTTTTATTAGTACTCTCACTTTTGTATTTATTTTTTCCTAGAGGCTTACTTTGAGAGAAAGTTTGTATAACCTGTTTTATCTGTTTAAATTCTGTATGCCTTGTGCTTCGTTTAGTGTAGCTTCGTGTGAACGTTCTGTGCTTTTCGAAGTCTGTTTTTGAGCTTAATCCTTCATCGGGCTTCTAGAATATATTATTTCCTTCTACATAATATGTATAAGCCTTAGAATTGTCGTAACCTTTGATTAACCTTTACTTTACGGCATGAGGTAAGGCTTAGAGAAATTAGGGTGTTACAAAACTTGCACACTCATTGATCACTAGTCCTTGGGAGACGACCCGGGAATTGAAACTTCCGGAATTATATTTGTTTTCAATAGTGACAATTTGTCCTTCTAAACATTGATGGTTAGAGTTGGTTTCTGGTTTGGTCTATACTTGCAAGGAAAGTAATTTTAAGTGGAAAAATCCAAACCGATGCAAAATCCTTATTCATCACCCCTTCTTGCCAAAAAGCTTATTCAGCTCTTCCCTGATTGTTAAACACCTGTTATTGCCGTTGCTTCCTTCCTTTGCCTGTAGGTTTCCTGTTTCTATCTCAGTTACCATCAGCACAGCTAGCTCAAGCTCATTCTTTGTTGTTCTCATACCAAAAGGTTGGGCCCCTTTATTTTCCCTGACTTGTACATGGTCCTGACGCCCCTCATCATTTTGCCTTGCATCCCAATTATCCTTTTCTGCCTCTTGAAGCTTATCCTTCCCTTTTGTAATCCTATTTATAAAGACAGTTGGCCTCTCACCAAGTCCTGAATGTCTGTCTTCAGAAATAACACGCCTAGTTGATAGACTTTCTGATTCTTCGTTGATCTACTCCTTTGATCCTTGGCTCTCTATATCACGGATTTTTTGTTGCTCTAGGTTAGGGTCAAAAGTTCTCTAAAACCCTCTCTCTACTTTGTTACCTGGTGCACGAAATCGTGATTCACACTTTTCACAACTCCGATGCACTAACCAACAAGTGCACTGGGTCGTCCAAGTAATACCTTACGTGAGTAAGAGTCGATCCCACAGAGATTGTCGGCTTAAAGCAAGCTATGGTCATCTTGTAAAAATCAGTCAGGCGGATTCAAATGGTTATAAGGTTTTAATGATTAAAAGATAAATAAAATATAAAGTAAAATAACATTACTTATGTAATTCCTTGGTGGAAATTTCAGATAAGGGTTTGGAGATGCTTTGTTGCCTCTAAACCTCTGCTTTCCTAATGTCCTCATCCAATCATGCATACTCCCTTCCATGGCAAGCTGTAAGATCCTCTCAGTGAAAATGGTCTGGCTACGATTTCTGTACGGCTAATCAACTGTCGGATTTCTCATCTCAGATGAAAAATACCAGGCACAGCTACCGCAGAGCTAATCATCTGTCGGTTCTCGCTAGCGTTGGAATAGGACCCTTATCCTTTTGCGCACTGTCACTGCACCCAACATTCGCAAGTTTGAAGCTCTTCACAGTCATCCCTTCTCTAATCCTACTCGGAATACCACAGACAAGGTTTAGACTTTTTAGATCTCAGGAATGCTGCCTATTGGTTCTAGCTTATACCACGAAGATCCTAATCACAGATTCGGATGCTCTGTTGTCAGGAGAGACGATGCAAACCCATGGATTAGAGACCCAAGAGACTATACTCCAGCTGTCATCCAATGACTACGTTGAACATCATGTAGACCGCTTTGTGGTTGTCAGGCACGCGGATCTTGGCTAAGCGAGAAACGAAGATTGAGTGATTGTCACGGGTCACCCCTTCATTCTGACTTAACTGAATTAAGTACAAGAGTATATCTTGGAGAAAGAGTAAGCGTGAATTGAATAGGAAAACAATAGTACTTGCATTAATTCTCGAGGAACAGCAGAGCTCCTCACCTTAATCTATGAGGTGTAGAAACTCCACCGTAGAAAATACATAAGTGAAAAAGCTCTAGGCATGGCCGAATGGCCAGCCTCTCCAAATATGAAAATTGCATAAAAGTTTTTCAAAAAGATCCTAATACAATAGTAAAAAGTTCTATTTATACTAAACTAGTAGCCTAAGTTTACAAAGAATAATTCTAAGTGCAGAAATCCACTTCCGAGGCCCACTTGGTGAGTGTTTGGGCTGAGCCTTGAAGCTTTCACGTGCATAGGCCCTTCTTGGAGTTAAACGCTATCTTGGATGCCAGTTTGGGCATTTAACTCCAGCTTTGGTGCCAGTTCTGGCGTTTTACGCCAGAAAAGGGTCTCAGGATGGCGTTTGGACGCCAGTTTGGGCCATCAAACCTCGGGCAAAGTATGGACTATTATATATTTCTGGAAAGCCCAGGATGTCTACTTTCCAACGCAATTAAGAGTGTGCTAATTGGGCTTCTATAGCTCCAGAAAATCTACTTCAAGTGCAGGGAGGTCAGAATCCAACAACATCTGCAGTCCTTTCTCAGCCTCTGAATCAGTCTTTTGCTCAAATCCCTCAATTTCAGCCAGAAAATACCTGAAATCACAGAAAAATACACAAACTCATAATAAAATCTAGAAATGTGAATTTTGCATAAAAACTAATAAAAATATACTAAAAAGTTACTAAACCATACTAAAAACTACCTAAAAACAATGCCAAAAAACGTATAAATTATCCGCTCATCATTACCCGTATAGCTTTCATCTGCCTATTTTTCCTTCATAGTCTCGATTTTTGCACGCTCTCCTTCACACGCTTGTTTAACATCCGACGAATCCCTATTTTGCTCATCTCCTCGCTGCTCTGTACCCTTGGCTGAAATGGCTTTAGCTCTGTTGACCCCAATCCCGAAGCACACCTTGGTTTCATAGGGTCCCAACATGCCGTTGCCATTATATTTTTACACTCCTTCTTATTATGACCAAGGATTCCGCAATTTAGACAGTATCTATCCTGAATCCTTTCATACTTAAGATTAACCCACAGATCATGAAAATTTTCTCTTGCTAGCCAAAAACCAATGGGTAATGGTTTAGTGATATTCAAAGTTACCTTTACCCTCAAAAAGGTTCTCTGAAGGATGTTGTTCCATCTCAGTTCTTCTGTTTCCATCACGACACTTAGTCCCTTACTAATAATTTCAGCTGTTTTTATCGTAATGTAATGAAGTAGAAGGCCATGTATTTATATCCATAATTTCATATATTTGTGATCAATATCATATACTGACTGTCTGCCATTCCATATCTGCAGGTTAAGAAGGTTTCCTCTGATGCTCCAAGGTCCTGCTTTGCGTATCTAGACACCCTTGCTAGCATCCCTGAAGCTGATAAGAACCTTGTTTCTGCTGACGTCTGAGATGACTACACCTTCCGGATTCCCCCAGATTTCCAAAAGTGCTGCTTTGCAAGTATTGAAGCTAACTTCTTTATTAGAGATAATCTTACCCACCATATTCAGATTTCCTTCAATAAAACGGTCATCGTATTCTGGATTGAGGCGAACAACTTCACCCTCAATAGACTGATGCTCTTCGTAAGCCATGTCTACTGATATAGGAGTAAGTGAAATAAGAACTGACGTAGAAAAAGATAGATGACCTAAAGACACTCCTTAAGAGAGGAAAAATCTCCCTAGGAGAGATATGGCGGTCGTCACCGCTTTTTTCCAAGTGAGATGAATTTCATTTGTTCTCCTTTTTTGTGTTGATGGGCCCATTCATTCCATTCATTGCTTTTGAAACTGAGAATAAACAAATAAAAAAGACAAGGATGATAAAAGGTCCACACAGCTAATTAAGTGATGAGCCTAAACATTGCTTGAATCCTTGTGACTTAGGGCTTATTTGAAAAGCTTCAAAAGTAATTTTTTTGAGCTTTTAACTTATAAAAAGTAGTAGTATTAATGTTTGGTGCAATTTTCAAAATCAAATTGTAACTTTCTAAAAAACTATTTAAGAGCTTATAGAGAAGTTAAAAAAATGACTTCTCTCATAATACTACTAATTTTTATAACATTTCTATAAAATAAGCACTTTTAGAACTAAAAACACAAACACAAAATAACTTATTTATAAGCTACTTTTAATATAGCCATTTATTGTTTAAACTATTTTTTATAATTAAGTTGTTTATCCAAATTAAGATTTAGACTAAAAAACCCACACCCATGAAAGGGTGAATACCATTGTTGCATCCGAGAGTCATTCATTGCCGTTGCTCTTTAGAGAGATATAGATGGTTGTTCCGACCTAGCTCGGCTTGCACCCCTGTTTGCTGTGTGTCTTCCATGCCTGCAACTTCGGAGGAAAACGCATCCGTCGTTGCTGCGTGCGAAGGAGGGCCATGGTTTTATTGATGAATAAAAAACCTCTGTCCAGTTGCCAAACTTTACGCTCGGAGATCTACCTCGCTGCCGGATGAGCACGGCGAACTAGAGCGGAGAGCCAGTACAATCAATTTTGTGAAAAATAATACCAAACAAAAGTAAAGATTTTTTTTTAGTATACAACAAAAGTAAAGTTCATTCACAAAAATTGCCCTTCAAAAAATAACAGGCACAAAAAATATTTAGATCCACAGACCTAGATATTAATCACAAAAAAAAAATGTTCAAATAATAAAACTTTTCATTTTGTGAAATAATGATTTGAAAAAAAAAACTGTAAATATTAATCATTCAATTACAAACATAAACAAATTACAATTAGATTAATTATCATAATTAAATTGTTAAATAAAAATTTATTTTTTTATATTCATTTAAATAAAAACCCTGATAAAAGATACACACAACTAATAAAATCACTAAAATAGAATGTAAAAATATCTTTATTTGTCCAAATAACTAAATTATATTAAGTGTTATAGCTTTATTCTAAAATGCATTTTTTTTAGTTATTCATTAAAAAATTGAAAAAAAAATTTACAAATCTCTCCTTTAATAATTCTATAATAATAATAGAAATGCATCTTATTTTTATTTTTAATTTTGAGGACCTGAAATAATCATTATATTTTTTTTGTCTGAAATCATTGTTTATAATGGTTTGATCTTTTTTTAAGTAACAATAATAGTGTGATTTTTATTTTCTGAAGTTTACATCAAAAGTCCAAATTTTATTCCTCCAAAAAATCATTCCATGAAAAACAAATTTGAGCATAAATAATTTGGATAATTATGAATGAGAAAGTCTATCGTACTCCAAACATGGATAATAAACTAATAATAATCATTTTACTAGAAACGAGATTCTCTTTTGATGGTGAATTCTAATGTCACTTGTTCACAGGTGTGAATAAAACAATCACACATTACACTCTTCACGTGACAGCAAGCCCAAAAAGATGAGGCTAATGCTGTCAAGTTGAAATATTGCTCCTCTTTAAGAACTAAGAAGTTACTATCCATTATAGCACAACTATTAATTAATTATTATTTTTTAACAATATACGACCCATCCGTAGTAACAATAATGTACACGTTTTTTAATAATATGGCAAAATTTTGAAATGTATCAGTATACATGACTAGTACACTGTATATAATAAATTTAAAAGGTTGATATATTTAGTTAAATATGATGATAATTCTAATGTTTAAAAAAATTATTCACATAATTAGGTAGGTTCGTAATTTATGTTAAATACCTCACCTGCTGTATCAAATCCACAAATTACATATAACATTTTACTCATAATTCAATATTTATTATTAAAAAGTTACACACAATATTATTATTATTATTTTTTCAAGCAGTTAGGGTTATGTTATTGCTAATGAAACAAAAAAAGATTTTGATATTG
>NC_029788.2:31651627-31659489 GCF_000816755.2 Arachis ipaensis
TATTATTATTAGTAGTAGTAGTAGTAGTGTATAAATTAACAAAATAGTTAAAATAATATTTTTAAATTTATCAAATATTAAATCAGCATTTCCCAAAAGAAAAAAAACTTTACCAATTTCAAAGTCTACTCCTTTTCTAATTTCTATTTTTTCGATAATATCATGCTTTAAAAATTATAATCTAAAATAATTTAATAAAAAAAAATCCTATGCAGTATCTATATATTATTGTAGGAAAAACTACCAAAAGTACTCATGAAGTTTATGAACGCTGGCGAAAGTATCCATAAACTAAGGAAATTAACGCTGTACCCATGAAAGATGGGTTTCGTACGACAAAAGTATCCAAACCCTAATTTATTTTTTAATAAAATTCTCAAACTACTCCATTTTAACCCCATTCTACTGTCACTCCCTCTCTTCTCACTGCTTTCTCTCTCCTCACTTCTCCCTCTCTCAAAAACTCTTACAGAGTCACATAACTCTCCTCCTACCTCTTCATTGCCGTCTGCCACCCACCTACCTATCACCGCCAATTTCCTCCCCTCTCATTGCTCCCTCCTCTCACTCTTAAGGTGACTACAATACCTTCATCGCGCGCCTGTGACCCAACCTAAGGAGAATGGTGCCGTGCCGCGCCTGTTCCAGTCGAGGAGAACGTTGTCGTGGCGCACCTAACCCAGTCGAGGAGAACACCGTCGTCATGCACATGAGAAGAGAAAGGGTTCGTGGTACTGTTGCATGCAAAAAGAGGGTTTGGTAAACTTATGACTAAATTAGCTGAGGTCCGATCTTCCACCACCACCACCACCATTGATTTCAGCTTGATTTGTTGTAGGAGTAGTTTTGGACTCCATGACAAGAATTTTAAAGGCGCAAGTTGGGTTATGAAAGGTTGAAAAAGTGAGTTGAGGTTGAGGGTGAAGTAGTTTGGAAATTTTATTAAAAATTTGGCAAAAAATTAGGATTTGGATACTTTTATCATACAGAACTCATCTTTCATGGGTACAACATTAATTTCCTTAGTTTATGGGTACTTTTGTCAGCGTTCGTAAATTTCATGGATACTTTTGGTAGTTTTTCCATTATTGTACCTTCTCTTTTATTTGTGACTACAAAGAATCTCCTCCTCCTCCTCATAATAATAATAATAATAATAGATATCAAAAAATCAAACAAAAGAGTAATACAAAAAAATAATTTTGCAGTTCCATTATGATAAGGTTTAATTACTTTGTTGATTTCTATAGTTTTGCGAAATTTTTAATTAGGTCCCTATACTTTTTTTCTTTTTAATTGGGTCCCTGCACCAATTTTTTTTTTCAATTGAGTTCTTATATTTTTTTTCCTTTTATTTGAGTTCTTCTACCAATTTTTTTTTTTAGTTGGGTCCCTATACAATTAAGCCAATTACTACTAAGAGAGACCTAATTGAAAAAAAAAATTTAGTGCAGAGATCCAATTAAAAAAAAAATATAAAGACCTAATTGAAAATTTTGCTAAACTATAAGAACCAACAAAATAATTAAACCTTATGATAATAGAAAAATTATCCAATATTTCACACTATTTTAATGAAAACGACGAAAATAAGCCGCCAAATATTTTGGCTTTGAAAACTGCTGCTATGATCTTCTTTATTTATTTATTTTTTGTTCTAAATTAAAGGTATATGTGACAGGGTTAGCAACTTAGCATACATAATAGAAAAAGGAGATCCAATTAAAAGACACATGACCATGTAAACGCATTAACACTTAATATTTTTTATATGCAGAAAAATATTAAAATTAATATTAAGTCTATAGTTTAATTAAAAAATAGTGAAAATCAGGTACAGTTAATTTTATGTAAAGTTGATAATTAAAAGCTGTTAGATAAAAATTTAATTAAATTAGTCAAATTATTTAACGACTCTCAATTATCAACTTTACGTAAAATTAATTATACTTAAATTTTTAAAATTTAAAAATATAAAAAAACATACATTTGTCAAACAGAATTTTTTTTTTATAAATGACTTTTTTCCATTTATTTATCCATCTTTTTATCTATTTATTTATAATTTTTCATCATCATAATCATCATCGTTATCATTTTATCATTGCCATTATCTATTGCTATTATAATTGTTACTTTAATTGTTGTTGTCGTGGTCGTCATTATTGTTGTTATTATTGGTTAATCGTGAACAAATTCTATTTAATTAATTAATTAATCAATAATAATAATTGTGAACAATTTTTATTTTAATTCTTTTGTAAATGCAGTCTTTTTTTACATTATTTTTAATTTTGTAATTAAGTATTTTTGTGTCAAAAATATTAAAATCAACGGAATATTCCTCTTAAAAAATCTCTGGTCAAAGTTCTAATTAAGTTTTTAATGGTAGGTATATTCAATTTGTATAAAAATATTTCGTTAACTCTAGCTTTCTTATACTAAAAAGGACTTAATTACAAAATTTAAAATAATATAAAGACCCAATTAAAAAAAAATAAAAACCTAATTTTAAATTTGATAAAATTATAAGGACTAATAGAATAATTAAATCTTAAGAATATACTTGAATTAAATGTTAATTCTTTTTTATATATAATTAGACTCTTAAATCTGAACTCTATCAAAGAGTAATTTTTCTTTTTTGTAAATTGAAAGTTTTTTTCTTATTTTTCTGTAAAAACAATAGTAGAGAATCTTTTTTGTTTTTAAATATTTTTATTGTGTGCTCTTTATGACCAGTTATTTTAATTTCAAAAAATACTTTTCTTTTTGTCTTTTTATATTATAATCACAACATATTGTAACACTTATATTTAGTTTAGTTTTATAATGTTTTAAATATATTTTCTTTTATCTTTAACAATTATTTTAGTTATATCTCTAAAAATTGAACTATTAGTAATATCTTATCTAAGTGACAAATTAGCATAACATTATGAAGTTATTAGTTAGCCATTAACTATTGGTTATTGATTCACTAAAATCAACAATAATTTTTTATAAAATTAGTGTGAATAATGTTCGTGTGATTCTTAATATGAGTAATACAAAACAAAAAAATACAAAGTTGAAAGAAGAAAAAAGTACTTTCAATTATATTAAGCGTAAAATAGACATAGATTTTATATTTAATTAGAATGAAATTAAAAAAATACAAGGGTGTGATTTCTTATTTTAATTAGCAATTGAGGTATTTTTTTATATTTTTTACTCATAATTTCATATAATGGGTATTTATTCTTTTCTTTTTTTATGAAATATGATAGTCATGAAATTTATACAATAATACAAATGAATTGATAGTATGATATTTAAATCCTAACTGTTATTGCATAATCCATGACTTGGTCTACTCATATTTTTTTCATGATAGTTATATTCTATCCTGCCTATGTAACCATGAATAATTTATATAATAATTTTAGTAAATAAAAAATCAATAATTTTGTGATAATAAATACTACATGCATCATTGACTAAACTAACTGTATTTAATCAAATTTAATTTTTTTAATCATAATTTAATTAGAAAATACAATTCATAAACCTAAAAAATTAAAAATATGATTGATTATGCAATCATATTAATGATATCAAGTTAAATTTTTAGATATACTCATTGATCATCCGTATGATTTAACAGTGAAATCATTGCAGGTTGGGTATATTAGTGGATTTATTGTCGCACTCAACTATCAACGTTATTTTTTAACTCGGTAAGTTAAGGACTGATCTTCTGCGGTATTGAGTTCTATTTAAAGATTTGTCAATAACCAATGGATTGTTACATGCAGAAGGCAGAATTTCAAAATGAGTTTGATTAAATTGTTTATCCAAATTGGGTCTAATTCATCAATAATTTTACAAAGACAATCTTCAACATAAACAAAATAACTCCTAACTAAATTTCTAGTTGTCAAATATTATTGATATATAAATCCTAAATTTCTTAAAAATTTAATTATAAAAATACATTTCGGGCAAATAAAAAAATTTTCACTACAAAAATTTTGTTTATTTGTGGCAGTTTTTTTTCTTATTTGTGGAGGTTTATAACCCCCACCAAATAGATTGTGGGGGTTCTAAAACCCCCAAAATTTGAGGTGCCACGAGGCCTTTTATGGGGGGTTTTGTGTGTGTTTAGTGAGGGTTTTATATTGAATTTTTGTGGCAATTTTAAATCACTTTTGTGGCAGTTTAAAACCCCTACAAATTGATTTTTTAATTTAACAAAAAATAACTATTTTTTGAGATTTTCAAACCTCCACAAATTCTATAATTATTTATTTATTTTTAATTTCAAATTATTCATTAATCTCATCTTATTTACATACTCTCAAATTAAAAATTTATTTTTTAATATCAAAAATAGTAAACACACTCAAAGATAAGTCTTAAATACCAATTCGGTTGAGGAATTCCATAAAATCACCACAAAACAAGATAATCCAACTAAATTCAATACACAATGGTAAGGTTCAAAGTTAAGCCAATCCAATCAAAAACAGATTAACAGCCTGCTACCCGTAAATGAATCACAATTCTCATGAAAGATACAGAAAAAAACTTTCAAAAGGTGTAAACTAGTAATACTAAAATAATACACTTCTTACTATGCTTAAATATCACTAATATTAAGTTATCCTTCTAGTGTAGTGACATCAATTAAAAAGTCAATTACTAATTGCTCTACAAAAACTAAATATATTGTCAATGGTGGTACTAACCAACTATTTTTAATCTTGACTCTCCATGGAGGTAAGCCAAGCCTTTAGCAATGCCTATACAAATTTTGCGCCTTGTTGACCAGTCCAATTTCAATTGAGTTTTCTCTTTGCCTTTATTGCAATTGTCACTGAAATTAGATAACAAAGCCAAATGATCAGTAGATATATTTTGTATACAACATTTTAGCTTATTAACGAAAAAGATACCAAACTCAAATATACAGAGTAAAGAAACATTACCTTAAGGTAAATATATCTTGCAGGAAACACTAAAGTTGTTTGTTGCAGCTTTGATTTGCCTTAAGGTAAATATGCCAGTTTTTAGATCCAAACCCTGTAGGTTTGTTAGTTGAAGCCAAACAAAAGGAGAATGAAAAGTGAATTAAGATATCTGTTTTCGGAAACTTAGTTATTGCATATGGAAAAATGGTCATTATTCTAAGAATATTAGAATAAATGAAAAGACAATCCATATATTTGGGTTTAGGAGTTGATAAGATAATTAATCAGCATTTACACAAGCAAATTCATATCAAGTTCTTGTTTGAAAATTAATATTTACTATTAAATAGAGTAGCACCCTATAGTAGCATCTTAGTTCTTACCTCTATATAATGAACTTTTTTGTCGTAAACATCCTCGCCACCAAGCTATACCAAACGCCATGACAATAACAAGTGCTCCAGCCAATACAATTCCAATGATAGCCCCCATAGCTATGCCATTTCCTAGTCAAAGTTAGGGCTTAATTTTGATCGACTAAGTGCAGACTTCCTCACATATAACATGACAACATGCATATATGCTCTGCCATAAAACTATAAGTAAACTATATGTCAGAAGATGCATATGCTCTGCCATCAAATGTGTGTATTTATGTATATAAATGAAGATGCATGTCTTTTGTTGCTGTCTCTTGAGTCTTGCATTCTCTTCTAGCAAGTGATCCACTTTAAGCTGCAACTCGCTCGTATATGCCTGAAATAATACACAGCAAAACCAAAAAAAATGAAGACTTGAAGCAAAAAATAAAAGATAAGAACAAAAGAAAAAATTCTACCTCATGAAAGCTTTGTGAAGTTACTCATCTGCAACATTTCTTATCCAAATCCCTTCACAACAAAAACAAGATGCATACACTATCAATGCAATCAAAGGAAGACTTGTCTAAAAGAGTATATACTGACCTACCTAAGGAGTACATGTCTTACAGCAGAATCAATGTAGTTCTTGACTGGTTGCCCTGAGGAAATCATGTACCCGTCCTTGAACTTCATGGATTTAGCGCGCTGAGCCCTCAACTTGCCACTAACGATGACCTGCACAGAATCAAAATGTTATCACAACCTAAGCATAGCAACAAAGAAACCTGAAATCAAATGCTGTCAAGAACAAACCTCGCATTCCTTGGCGCCATTTTTCATAACAAACCTCAAACCACCATAGCAGGCCCAACAAAAGTAGTTTTAGAAATAAATTTCATATTGTTTAGTGGTACAGATAAACAGCAAGGGAAGTATCCTATTCATTAGAAGAATACGCATACAGCAACCTGACTAACACCAGCCCCTAACATCTAAAAAAAATGAAGATCCAAATAAATACAAAACATAATTCATTCAAATAATAAAATAAAATTTACAATGTAACAAACCAATCAGAGCAATATAATGACATAGCAAAAGAAGCAGTAGCTAAAGAGTTAATATTAAAAGATTTATCCCCCCAGCATTACAACATGAATATAATAGAATTTCATGAATATAGATGATATGGAGGACATAATGATTTAGTCATCTTCCGACACAAACTTGGTGGAGCAGGCACCAAATTTTCTTTAAAGATGACAAAGCATGCTATTCTACAATCACCAAATCAAACCAGAGAAATCCGAGAAAGGAATACTTGATTAAACATAAGAAAATAATCATTCAGATAAGATAAACAAATTTATAGGGTTTAGGTCCTCTTTGATGTTAACTTGATTACTCTTAGCTAGGTCTCTTATGATACCATTATGAACAAATACTAGGTTTGACTAACAGGAGCTTAAAATCAAAGCTAAATACTAGTCAGATTAAGAATGAAACAAAGAATTCAGGACATACTCTGTTGATGTGTGCAACAATTCATAAACCATATCTGTCTATTAGACTCAACAACAAAAGGAATGTCAAAATCAGTTGTATATAATTCCAGTCAGCTACCATTAATTGAAAGCCTAAAACTGTCCTTATTTTATATGACAGGTTATAGACACGATTGCTACCTGCAACACATTTGGTAATTTAGCCTCTGCGCAAGCTGGGTGGCAATAGTAGACTTCCCAACACAAGCAGTGCCACAAACAAGGATTACCAATGGAACTCTTTGATGATGAAACCTTAAAGGATGATAAAAGCAGAAATATGCTTCATTATTACTAGAACTATAAAATATCACCCTCAAGAGTCTTTTTTTTTTTTACATATATTTTTAAATGATATTAACACAGATACATGTTGTAGAAACAAAAGTCATCTCCAACAGAAAGATTACATACTAACCTTGTCATCATCTTATAATGACTAATGTACTCTTCTCCATATCCCCGGCTCTCCATTACCTACACAACCAGATCTCTATTAGAAAATTTCTATTGATTAAACTACTACCATCATTTGGAAAAGCCAAGGACATCCAGCTATGATAACTTTATCCTAAATATAATGGAATTCGACTTCCTACTATTAAGAGACATGTAGTAAATAAAGTTAGGTCCCATGTAATTATATTATGAATTTAAAACCAACCAGTAATAATAATAATAATTAATATTGACATTCCAATAATGTACTTAAATCCAAAAAGACCTATCCAAAGAATCAATCAACCATATTATCTTTATGCACTAATTTTCGGTACATATGTATAAGATTTTGCTCCTGGAGTAATACTTTCCCATAAAATTTTAATTTTGGCCATGAGTTCAAATAGTAAAAGCAAATACATTACAAGTCAAGAAATACGGGATGTACAGAATGGAGAAATGAAACCATAGATTTGGCATACCTTGAATAAGTTGACCTCCAAATTGGACTGAGAGCTGTAGAATGGAAAGAAAATTTTAACCAGCTATACTAGAACTCAGCA
>NC_029788.2:31659586-31675106 GCF_000816755.2 Arachis ipaensis
GAAACTAGAAATGGAAAAGAAGCCAAATAACATACACATATAGAAGACTATTGTCAATGAGGAGCTTCTTCAGTTCAAGAGCAATTTTAATAGCTACATGATTTGGAATCTACAACCAACAAGCAAATATCAAATGATACTAACCAAATCGAATCCACATTGCAGCATTAAATCCAGTCTATAAGGGCAAGCACAACACTTTTCAACACAATCCAATCTCAGTCCTATCCATCTAAAGTAACTTATAAGCAAAATGAACAATTGAAGAGTGGATTTTCATACCTTGGTTACAGTTAGCATCCTACTGAGCAAAAATCTAGACAGAATGAAATTGAGGTTTCGAAACAGACCTTAACGAAATCGTACTTGGAAGAAGCATTTCGGGAAGAGAATTTGTTTTTGGAGGAGAAGCTTTTCTTTTCGTTGCTTTCTTCACCGCTGGCGGGGCTCGAAGGCATGGGTTCTTTCTCAAAAGTGACCGTATCGCAACCTGAGGAGACGCATCGACGGAAGAGACAACGGGAAAAGAAATCGTCGAAGCACGTGGTGGCATTGGCGCTAGTATCAAGGAGATGAATGGTTGTAGCGGTGGCGGTGGCAATGGCGGTAGCGACGGCACGGCGATGGCGACGGTTGTAATTTAGGGTTTCGGTTAGATTTTGCTCTCTCCCCATCTCCCTCGAAGGTAGCCCTTGTTTGTGGGCTTTGAGTGGTTGTTTGGGCCTTTAAAATATTGAGAATTTTATTTCTGGGAGTTTTGTAAATTGTCATAAATAAATAATATGGGGGAGGTTTTTAAAAACCTCCACTATAAAACCTCCATCAATTAGTAAGAATCTTGTAGTGTTTAAAAAAAAATAAACTGGGAGTTTTGTAAATTGTCATATATAAATAATATGGGGGAGGTTTTTAAAAACCTCCACTATAAAACCTCCATCAATTAGTAAGAATCTTGTAGTGTTTAGAATAAAATTAAAATAAAATAAAACCTAAAAATACTTTTAAAATTTGTTCACAAATTTTAGATAAAAAAATATTTTAGCCAATTCAACATGAGAGGTTTGATATTCACTAGAGGCTGTGTTTCTAAGTTGTTGTTCACGCCCAGTAATTTACACGCATTCTTCTTTTTGAGTAGTTTTAGACTCTAGAGAAAGAGTGAGAGAGCGAGTGTAACACCCTCACTATCAGAATGTCACACTTCCGACTGCGCTATTGTGATAGTTTGAATATTACGACAACTCTAAACATATTTAATATTAAAATATGAGCCTGTTTAATTAAGCTTAAAACAACATAACCTTTCAAAATCCTTTTTAATTGAAAACATATACATATATATGCATACAGACCAGATACAATACTTTAATAAATATATAACAATAAGTTACAAATATACATATCACAAATTCCTATCCCTCTTACAAAATTGATAAAGATAAAGGCGATGGAAAAATAACTAAGATAATACAAAATATCGAATAAACAGAAAATGAATAAAACTCTTTTGAAGTTTCGTCGTTGACGGGCGAAAAATTGCCGATTAAGAATTTATAATAAGAACATTATTGCAAGTATAGTTCTTAACCGATAAAAATTTCACTTACCAATTTAAAAGGGGTTGTCACAAATTAAGAATAAAATACTGGGAGTAGAAATCCCTAGTCGTCTCCCAACGAGTTGACAAAAGAGTGCTATTTTATTGATCAAGAGTTTTTCGAGAATTTTTAGAGTTGGAGAATGGGAAATTAAAATAATAATTAATTAAAACAATGAAAATTGACGAGAGAATTTATATAATTAAAATAAAAACCTTGACCGGGAGAAGATTAATCGGAAGTTCTATCCTTGTTGGATTTTCTCAAGTATGATAGTAAGAGATTGCTGTTTTTACTTAGTTAACCCTTACCGAATAAAGGAAAGTCAACTAATTGAGCTAATGCTTATTCACAAGTCCTAATCCTCTCCTTATGGAAGGATTAGCATTAGTGACTAAAGAATTGGCCAACAATTTTTAGTTAAAATCAACACTTGAGTATTCCAACTCAAAGGTCTCCTTTTAATCAACTCCCAAGTCAAGTTGGGAGTCTACTCCATTGACATGAATACAACGTTCATAAACATATAAAGGGAATAAAAAGAAGACATGGAAATTCAAATAAAGTAATAACAGAAAATTAATTAAAAATAAAAATAGTTTTTTGCATTAATAAATTCCAAAATCATAAACATCCATATCTGAACATGGTTAATGAGTAATTAAAAAGAGTAAAGGAATAAGGAAACAAACTAGAATAATAAAAATTTCAATGGAGGTAGTAACTCTTCTCAATATCCAAATCAAAAGCATAAAACTCTAAAAAACTATGAATATGAAGGAAACCTAGAAGAAGTAGTGTTTCTCTCTAAGATTCCAAAATAAAACTAAAAACTATCCGAATGAGAATGTGTGTTGAGTCTCTACTTGTCCCCTGGCTCTAGTCTGTGTTTCTGGGCCGAAAATTGGGTCCAAACTCAGCCCAAAATCGCCCCCAGCGTTTTCTGCATTTTCTGCACGTGGCCCATGTCACGCGTACGCGTCAGTCACACGCATGCGTCGATGTTCTTCTTCGAGCGTCACGCATACGCGTCAGGTACGCGCATGTGTCAGGTACGCACACGCGTCATTCCTCGCTGGTCATCTCCTTAGTTTCTTGTGTTTCTTCCATTTTTGCAAGCTTCTTTTCCATCCTCTAAGCCATTCCTGCCCTGTAAAGCCTGAAAACACTTAACGCACAGATCACAACATCGAATGGTATAAAAGGACATTAAAATACACAATTTAAAGGCATAGGAAGCAAGTTTTCAACCATAGGACAAAATTGGGAAGGAATTGTAAAATCATGCAAATTGTATGAATAAGTGTGCAAAGACTTGATAAAAACCACTCAAATTAGCACAAGATAAACCATAAAAAAGTGGTTTATCAATCTCCCTACACTTAAACATTAGCATGTCCTCATGCTAAGCTCAAGGAGATAAAAAGAATAAATGGGGAAAAGTAAGACTCATGAGAGGCAACCTATATATGAATGCAATTATATGCTAAGATGTTTCTGCTTACTTGGTTAAAAGTAAGCAAGTTCTCCAAGACAAACATAAATTTGATTTCACTAATTCAAATCATATAGTAAAGATAAGTAAACTTATAAGAAGACAGCTCATGAAAGCAGGGAACATAGAATCAAGCATTGAACCCTCACTGGTAGTGTATATGCACTCTAATCTCTCAAGTGTCTAGGGTCAATGACGCGGGCGGAAATTGGCCGATTAAGAATTTATAGAGAAAACAGCGTTGTAAGTATAGTTCTCAACTGACTAAAAATTGCTTGTCAATTTAGAAGGGGTTGTCACAAAACAAGAATAAAAATACTGGGAGTATGAGTCCCAGGTCGTCTCCAACGAGTTGCAGAGAGAATGCTAATTTTTTGATCAGGAAGTTTCCGAGAATTTTGGAGTTGGAGAATAGAATTGGAACTAGAGAAATTAACAAGAGATTTAATTAACTATAATAAAAAGGCCTTGACTGGGGAAAAATTAATCGGAAGTTCTATCCTTGTTGGATGTTCCCAAGTATAATAATAATAGGTTGTTGTTCTATTTAGTTATCCTTTACTGAATAAAGGAAAGTCAAATAACTGACTAACCAACTCTATTCTCAAGTCCTAATCCATTCCTAAGGAAGGATTAGAGTTAGAGACTAGAGAGCCAGCCAACAACTTCCAATAAGAATTGACACTTGAGTATTCGCAATTCAAGGGTCTCCTTTTAATCAATCCCCATGTCAAGTAGAGAATCTACTCCATTGACATGAATACTACGTTCAAAAGCATGTATAGAGAATAAGAAGAAGACATGATAAATTGAATAATAACTAAGAATTAATTAAAGGTAAAAATAGTTCTTGCATAAATAAATCTCAAGGTCATAAAAGCTTCCCAATTGTAGCTCTGAACAGGGATTAAGGATATGAAAGAGTAAGGGATAAATAAAACAAACTAGAATAGTAACTTCACGGAGGTAGTCTCTTCCCAATATCCAAGGCAACAGTATAAAGCTATATCTATGAATGTGAAGAACCCTAGAGGAGGTAGTAATCTCTCTCTAAGATCCCAAAAACTAAAACTAACTATGCTAATCAGTGAGTTCTGTCTCAATGTGTCAATCTGTCTTGAGTCTCTGCTGTCCCCTGGTTCTAATCTGTGTTTCTGGGCCAAAACTGGATCTGAATCTAGCCCGAAATCGCCCCCAGTGATTTTCTGCAACTGTTGTACGTCGCGCATGTCACGTGTACGCGTCAGTCACGCGTGCGCGTCGTTTGCCAAAAATCCTTGTCACGCGTACGCTTGGCTCACGCGTACGCGTCGCTCGTCTGCTACGCTAGTCACGCGTGTGCTTCATTCACGCGTGCGCATCGCTGTGGAATGCTCCAGATCACGCGCACACGTCGACTATGCATACACGTCATATCTCGCTGGTCAACTCCATTATTTCTTTGTGTTCCTTCCATTTTTGCAAGCTTCCTTCCCATTCTCCAAGCCACTCTTGCCCTATAAATCCTGAAAATACTGAACACACAGATCATGGCATCTAATGGTATAGAGATGGATAAAAATATAACAAATTATAGGCTTAGGAAGCAAGTTTTTAATCATAATATCGAATCAGGAAGGCAAACATATAACATGCTAATTATATGAATAAATGTAGGAAGAATCTGATAAAGATCACTCAATTGAGCACAAGATAAACCGTAAAATAGCGGTTTATTAGTCAATCACTCTACTCTTCTCTAGTTATGCTTTCTAAAACTTTGTTCTTCATCTAACCAATCAACAAATATTTAATGTACCAATACAAACATCATGAGGTCTTTTCAAGGTTGTAATGGGGCTAAGGTAAGGGTGAGGATATATGTATGGCTAAGTGAGCTATAAATTGAATCTTTGACTAACCTAAGTTCTCACCTACACACAATAACACACACACACTCTGTATAATTCTAAAATCATGCCTAGCTACCCATAATCTCACTTTTTGTGTATTTCACATACTCATGTATCGAATTTTCTTTAATTTCACCACATATGCATTGATCTTTAATTAAACTTAGCATTGGGGTAATTTTGTTCCCTATTTATTTATTTATTTATTTATTTATTTATTTATGCTATAAAAATTATTTTTTTTATTTTTTATTTTTTTTTATGAACATGAAAGCAAACATAACATTTCAATGCATATGGTTTTTTCTGGTTTCACATGAGTAGGCACCCAAATTCCCAATATTTAAATAAGGTGGAAACACAACACATTTCTATTAACCTAGGTTTCCCACAATTTCCCACACTTAGTTAACACACTATCTTAAGCTAACTGGTACGCAAAATTGTGATCCCTGGTAACAGCTCCAAAAACTTGGTGCTCTAATCTTGATTCACAATCTGTCACAACTCCGTGTAGCTGACCAGCAAGTGCACTGGGTCGTCCAAGTAATACCTTACGTGAGTAAGGGTCGAATCCCACAGAGATTGTTGGCTTGAAGCAAGCTATGGTCATCTTGTAAATCTCAGTCAGGCGGATTCATATGCTTATGGGAGATTAGATACTTAAAAGATAAATAAAACAGGATAGAGATACTTATGTAATTCATTGGTGGGAATTTCAGATAAGCGTACGAAGGTGCTGTATGGCTCTTGAACGTCTGCTTTCCTATTGTTTCCTTCCAATCATGTAGATTCCTTTCCATGGCAAATTGTATGTTGGGGGATCACCATTGTCAATGGCTACCGTCCGTCCTCTCAGTGAAAATGGTCCAGGTGCGCTGTCACCGCACGGCTAATCATCTGTCGGTTCTCAATCATGTTGGAATAGGATCCATTGATCCTTTTGCGACTGTCACTATGCCCAGCATTCATGAGTTTGAAGCTCGTTACAGTCATTCAATCCCTGAATCCTATTCAGAATACCACAGACAAGGTTTAGACTTTCCGAATTCTCAAGAATGCTGCCAATGGTTTCTAGCTTATACCACGAAGATTCTGATCAAGGAATTCAAGAGATATTCATTCAAGCTTATTTGCATGTAGAATGGAAGTGGTTGTCAGGCACGCATTCATAGGTGAGAATGGTGATGAGTGTCACATAATCATCACATTCATCAGGTTCTTAGGCGCAAATGGATATCTTAGAATAGAAATAAACAAGAATTGAATAGAAAAACAGTAGTACTTTGTATTAATTCTCGAGGTACAGCAGAGCTCCACACCTTGATCTATGGTGTGTAGAAACTCCACCGTTGAAAATACATAAGTGATGGTCCAGGCATGGCCGAATGGCCAGCCCCCATGAAGGTCTAAGATCGCATATAAGTGATCAAAGATTAATCCAAAGACTCTCTATACAATAGTAAAAAGTTCTATTTATAATGAAACTAGCTACTAGGGTTACAGAGATAAGTAATTGATGCAGAAATCCACTTCTGGGGCCCACTTGGTGTGTGCTTAGGCTTAGCTTGAGCTTTACATGTGCAGAAGCTTCTCTTGGAGTTAAACACCAAGCTGTAACGTGTTTTTGGTGTTTAGCTCTGGTTTGTGACGTGTTTCTGTCATTTTACTCCAGAATGCAGCATGGAGCTGGCGTTGAACGCCAGTTTGCATCATCTAAACTCGAATAAAGTATGGACTATTATATATTGCTGGAAAGCCTTGGATGACTACTTTCCAACGCAATTGAGAGCGCGCCATTTGGGTTCCTGTAGCTCCAGAAAATCCACTTCGAGTGCAGGGAGGTCAGAATCCAACAGCATCAGCAGTCCTTTTTCAGCCTGAATCAGATTTTTGCTCAGATCCCTCAATTTCAGCCAGAAAATACCTAAAATCACAGAAAAACACACAAACTCATAATAAAGTCCAGAAATATGATTTTTGCATGAAATCTAATAAAAACATACCAAAAAGTAGCTAGATCCTACTAAAAACTACCTAAAAACAATGCCAAAAAGCGTATAAATTATCCGCTCATCACAACTCCAAACTTAAATTGTTGCTTGTCACCAAGCAACTGAAAATTATATAGGATAAAAAGAAGAGAATATACTATAAACTCCAAAATATCAATGAAACTTAGTTCCAATTAGATGAGCGGGACTAGTAGCTTTTTGCTTCTGAACAGTTTTGGCATCTCACTTTTTCCTTTGAAGTTTAGAATGATTGGCATCTATAGGAACTCAGAATTCAAATAGTGTTATTGATTCTCTTAGTTAAGTATGTTGATTCTTGAACACAACTACTTTATGAGTCTTGGCCGTGGCCCTAAGCACTTTGTTTTCCAGTAATACCACCAGATACATAAATGCCACAGACACATAACTGGTTGAACCTTTTCAGATTGTGACTCAGCTTTGCTAGAGTCCCCAGTTAGAGGTGTCCAGAGCTCTTAAGCAAACTCTTTTTGCTTTGGATCACGACTTTAACCACTCAGTCTCAAGCTTTTCACTTAGACCTGCATGCCACAAGCACATGGTTAGGGACAGCTTGATTTAGCCACTTAGGCAAGGATTTTATTCCTTTAGGCCCTCCTATCCATTGATGCTCAAAGCCTTGGATCCTTTTTACCCTTGCCTTTTGGTTTAAAGGGCTATTGGCTTTTTCTGCTTGTTTTTTTTCGTCTTTTTTTTCGCAAGCTTTTTATTCACTGCTTTTTCTTGCTTCAAGAATCAATTTTATGATTTTTCAGATTATCAATAACATTTTTCCTTTTCATCATTCTTTCAAGAGCCAACAATTTTAACATTCATAAACTTCACTATCAAAAATATGCACTGTTCAAGCATTCATTCAGAAAACAAAGAGTATTGTCACCACATCAATATAATCAAACTAATTTCAAGGATGAATTCGAAATTCATGTACTTTTTATTTTTTTGCATTTAAAAATATTTTTCATTTAAGAAAGGTGAAGGATTCATAGGAGTCATTCATAGCTTTAAGGCATAGACACTAGACACTAATGATCATGTAGTACAGACTCAAAACATAGACACACATAAAGCATAAAATCGAAGAACAGAGAAATAAGAACAAGGAAGTTAAGGAATGAGTCCACCTTAGTGAGGGTGGCGCCTTCTTCTTGAAAAACCAATGGTGTTCTTAAGCTCCTCTATATCTCTTCCTTGCTTTTGTTGCTCCTCTCACATAGCTTTCTGATCTTCTCTAATCTCATTGAGAATGATAGAGTGCTCTTGGTGTTCCACCCTTAATTGGTTCATGTTATAACTCAATCCTTCTAGAGAAGTGTTGAGTTGTTCCCAATAGTTATTTGGAGGAAAATGCATCCCTTGAGGCATCTCAGGGATTTCTTGATGATGAGCTTCCTCATGCGTCTCTTGAGATCCATGAATAGGCTCTCTTGTTTGCTCCATCCTCTTCTTAGTAATGGGCTTGTCCTCTTCAATGAGGATGTCTCCTTCTATGACAACTCCAGCTAAGTTGCATAGATGGAAAATGAGATGAGGAAAAGCTAGCCTTGCCAAGGTAGAGGGCTTTTCGGCTACTTTGTAGAGTTCTAGAGAGATGACTTCATGAACTTCTACTTTCTCTCCAATCATGATGCTATGGATCATGATGGCCCGATCCACAGTCACTTCGGATCGGTTGCTAGTGGGAATAATGGAGCGTTGAATGAACTCCAACTTTCTCTTTTCCATTGAGCTCCTTCCACACATATGTCCATAAGGACTTGTCCAACCTTTGATCAAAGTTGACCCTTCTAGTGTAGGGGCGTGCATCTTCTTGCATCATAGGCAAGTTGAACGCCAACCTTACATTCTCCGGACTGAAATCTAAGCATTTCCCCCGAACTATTGTAAGCCAATTCTTTGGGTTTGGGTTCATGCTTTGATCATGGTTCCTAGTGATCCATGCGTTTGCATAAAACTCTTGAACTATTAAGATTCTGACTTGTTGAATAGGATTGGAGAGAACTTCCCATCCTCTTCTTCTAATCTCTTGTCGAATCTCCGGATATTCGCCCTTTTTGAGCTTAAAAGGGACCTCAGGGATCACCTTTTTCTTGGCCACAACTTCATAGAAGTGGTCTTGATGGGCTTTTGAGATGAATCTCTCCATCTCCCATGACTCAGAGGTGGAAGCAATTGCCTTCCCTTTCCTCTTTCTTGAGGTTTCTCTGGCCTTAGGTGCCATCAATGGTTATGGAAAAACAAAAAAGCTATGCTTTTACCACACCAAACTTAGAATGTTGCTCGCCCTCGAGTAAAAGAAGAAAGAATAGAAGAAGAAGAAGAAGAAAATGGAGGAGATGGAGGGAGGTTTGTGTTTCGGCCAAGGGGGAGTAGTAGAGGTTGTGATGGGTGAAAATGAAGAAGGATGGAGGGGTTTATATAGTGGAGGGAGAGGGGTTAGGGTTCGGCCATATGGGTGGGTTTGGGAGGGAAAGTGTTTTGAATTTTGAAGGTAGGTGAGGTTTATGGGGAAGAGTGGATGGATGTAAGTGGTGAGGAGGTAATTGGGAAGAGAGATTGAGGTGATTGGTGAAGAGTATTTAGGGAAGAGTGTTATGAAAGGGTGAGAAAGAGAGAGGTGGGGTAGGTGGGGATCCTGTGGGGTCCACAGATCCTAAGGTGATCCTGGGGGTCCACAGATCCTGAGGTGTCAAGGATTTCTCATCCCTGCACCCTTTAGACGTGTAAAACGCCCTCTGTATGCAATCCTGGCGTTTAACGCTAGACTACTGCCTGTTTCTGACGTTAAATGCCCAAATGTAGCCTGTTTCTGGAGTTTAACGCCAGCTTGATACTTGTTTCTGGTGTTAAACGCCAGCTTGGTGCTTGTTTCTGGTGTTAAACGCCAGACAGATGCTAGTTTCTGGTGTTTAAACGCCAGACAGCTTTTCCTCCAGGGTGTGCTTTTTCTTCCGCTGTTTTTTATTCTATTTTTAATTTTTGCAATTGTTTTGTGACTCTACATGATCATAAACCTAATAAAACCTAAAAGAACAATAGAAATATAGATAAATAAAAATTGGGTTGCCTCCCAACAAGCACTTATTTAATGTCAATAGCTTGACAGTGAGCTCTCATGGAGCTTCACAGATGTTCAGAGCATGATGAGGGCCTCCCAACACCAAACTTAGAGTTTGACTGTGGGGGCTTCTCAACACCAAACTTAAAGTTTGGTTGTGGTCTCCCAACACCAAACTTAGAGTTTGATTGTGGGGGCTTTGTTTGACTCTGTATTGAGAGAAGCTTTTCATGCTTCCTCTCCATAGTTGCAGAGGAAGATCCTTGAGCTTTAAACACAAGGTAGTCCCCATTCAATTGAAAGACTAGCTCTCCTCTGTCAACATCAATCACAGCCTTTGCTGTGGCTAGGAAGGGTCTTCCAAGGATGATAGATTCATTCTCATCCTTCCCAGTGTCTAGGATTATGAAATCAGCAGAGATGTAAAGGTCTTTAACCTTTACCAACACGTCCTCTACCAATCCATAAGCTTGTTTCCTTGACTTGTCTGCCATCTCTAATGAGATTCTTGCAGCTTGTACCTCAAAGATCCCTAATTTCTCCATTACAGAGAGTCGCATAAGGTTTATACCTGACCCCAGGTCATACAGAGCCTTCTCAAAGGTCATGGTGCCAATGGTACAGGGTATTAAGAATTTACCAGGATCCTATTTCTTTTGAGGTAATTTCTGCCTATCCAATACATTTAGTTCATTGGTGAGCAAGGGAGGTTCATCTTCCCAAGTCTCATTACCAAATAATTTGGCATTCAACTTCATGATTGCACCAAGGTACTTGGCAATTTGCTCTTCAGTAATGTCTTCATCCTACTCAGAGGAAGAATACTCATCAGAGCTCATGAAGGGCAGAAGTAAGTTGAATGGAATCTCTATGGTCTCTGTATGAGCCTCAGATTCCTTCAGGTCCTCATTGAGGAACCCTTTTGTGTCCAGAGGACATCCCCTGAGGTCTTCCTCATTGGGAATCACGTCCTCCCCTTCCTTTATGGATTCGGCCATGATGGTCATATCAATGGCCTTGCACTCTCTTTTTGGATTTTCTTCTGTATTGCCTGGGAGAGTACTAGGAGGGGTTTCAGTGATTTTCTTACTCAGCTGACCCACTTGTGCCTCCAGATTTCTGATAGAGGACCGTGCCTCATTCATGAAACTGAGAGTGGTTTTTGATAGATCAAAGACTATATTTGCTAAGCTAGAGTGGCTCTGCTCAGAATTCTCTATCTGCTGCTGAGAAGATGATGGAAAAGGTTTGCTATTGCCAAACCTGTTTCTTCCACCATTATTATTATTGAAGCCTTATTGGGGCTTCTGTTGATCCTTCCATGAAAGATTTGGATAATTTCTCCATGAAGAATTATAGGTGTTTCCATAGGCTTCACCCATGTAATTCACCTCTTCCATTGCTGGGTTCTCAGGATCATAAGCTTCTTCTTCAGAAGATGCTTCTTTAGTACTGTTGGATGCATTTTGCAATCAATTCAGACTCTGAGAAATCATATTGACTTGCTGAGTTAATATTTTGTTCTGAGCCAATATGGCATTCAGAGCATCAATTTCAAGAACTCCCTTCTTCTGAGGTGTCCCATTACTAACAGGATTCCTCTCAGAGGTGTACATGAACTGGTTATTAGCAACCATTTCAATGAGTTCCTGGGCTTCTGCAAGCGTTTTCTTTAGGTGAATGGATCCACCTGTAGAATGGTCCAGTGACATTTTAGAGAACTCAGATAGACCATCATAGAATATATCTAAAATGGTCCATTCTGAAAGCATGTCAGAATGACACTTTTTGGTCAGCTGCTTGTATCTTTCCCAAGCTTCATAGAGAGATTCACCTTCTTTTTGCTTGAAGGTTTGAACATCTACTCTAAGCTTGCTCGGCTTTTGAGGAGGAAAGAACTTGGCTAAGAAAGCCGTGACCAACTTTTCCCAAGAGTTCAGGCTATCTCTAGGTTGTGAATCCAACCATGTTCTAGCTCTGTCTCTTATAGAAAAGGGGAAAAGCATAAGTCTATAGACCTCGGGATCAACTCCATTGGTCTTAACAGTATCACAGATCTGCAAAAATTTAGTTAAAAACTGATAGGAATCTTCTGCTGGAAGTCCATGAAACTTGCAATTCTGTTGCAGTAGAGAAACTAATTGAGGCTTTAGCTCAAAATTGTTTGCTCCAATAGCAGGGATTGAGATGCTTCTTCCATAGAAGTTGGAAGTTGGTGCAGTAAAGTCACCAAGCATCCTCCTTGCATTATTATTTTCGGCTGTCATCTCCTCTTCTTTTTCGAAAATTTCTGTAAGGTTTTCTCTGGATTGTTGTATTTTAGCTTCTCTTAGTTTCTTCTTCAGAGTCCTTTCAGGTTCAGGATCTGCTTCAACAAGAATGTTCTTATCCTTGCTCCTGCTCATATGAAAAAGAAGGAAACAGAAAATAATAATAGGGATCCTCTTTACCACAGTAGAGAGATTCCTTTATGTGAGTAGAAGAAAGAAGAAGAAAATCCAAACACAGGTAGAGGAGAGAAGAGGGTTCAAATTTTTGGTAAGTGGAGGAGAAGTGTTAGTAAATAAATAAAATAAATAGAAGGAGATGAGAGAGAGATAGAATTTTCGAAATTAATTTTGAAAAAGGGTTAGTAATTTTCGAAAATTAGGAATGAAAAAGTAGTTAGGTGGTTTTTGAAAAAGATTTGAAAATAATTTCAAAAAGATAAGAAGTTAGAAAAAGATATTTTGAAATTAAAGTTTGAAAAAGATATGATTTGAAAAAGATGTGATTTTGAAAAAGATAAGATTGAAAAGATATTTTTGAAAAGATATGATTGAAATTTATTTTGAAAAAGATTTTAAATCAAATTTTGAAAAAGATATGATTTTTTTTTAAATCACAATTAATGACTTGACTCACAAGAAATCACAAGATATGATTCTAGAATTTAAAGTTTGAATCTTTCTTATCAAGAAAGTAACAAACTTGAAATTTTTGAATCAAAACATTAATTGTTAGTGTAATTTTCGAAAATATGAAGTAAAAATAGGAAAAAGATTTTGAAAAGGTTTTGAAAAAGATTTTTGAAAATTTCGAAAAAACAAAGGAAAAAAAATTTGGTTTTGAAAAAGATTTTGAAAAGATAGATTTTTGAAATTGAAATCTTGGCTTGACTTACAAGAAACAACTAATTTTGAAAATTTTTTGACTAAGTCAACCCAAAATTTCGAAATTTATGAGTGAGAAAAGGAAAAGATATTTTTTTGATTTTTGAATTTTAATGATGAGAGAGGAAAACACAAAAATGACTCGATGCATGAAAGTTTTAGATCAAAACAAATGATGCATGCAAGAATGCTATGAATGTCAAGATGAACACCAAGAACACTTTGAAGATCATGATGAACATCAAGAACTTATTTTTGAAAAATTTTTGAGAAAAGAAAACATGTAAGACACCAAACTTAGAAATCTTTCATGTTTAGATGCTATGAATGCAAAAATGCACATGAAAAATACCATACAACACAAAACAATAAAATATGAAGATCAAACAAGAAAATTCATCAAGAACAACTTGAAGATCATGAAGAATGCAATGCATGAGGTTTTCGAAAAATGCAAGAACAAGATGCATATGTAATTGACACCAAACTTATGACTTGACACTAGACTCAAACAAGAAACACAAAATATTTTTGTTTTTTTTTTTTTTTGATTTTCTAAATTTTTTTTGTATTTTCTTTTATTTTTTTGAAAACATATAGGAAAAAGAAAATAAGAAATTCAAAATCTTTAATAAGAATTCCAGGAATCTTTCAATGTTAGTCTAAAGCTCCGGTCCTGGAATTAGACATGGCTTAATAGCCAGCCAAGCTTTGAATGAAAGCTTCAGTCCAAAACACTAGACATGGCCAATGGCCAGCCATGCCTTAGCATACATAGTTCAAGCATGTGAAGAGGAAGCCTCAGTCCAAAAGAATTTAGACATGGCTTTACAGCCAGCCAGGCTTCAACATGTTATCATGAAACATTAGAATTCATTCTTAAAAATTTAGAATAATTTTCAAAAACAGGAAGAAATTTTTGAAATCTTTTTGAAAATAAAACGAAAAGAAAGTTACCTAATCTGAGCAACAAGATGAACCGTCAATTGTCCAAACTCGAACAATCCCCGGCAACGGCGCCAAAAACTTGGTACGCGAAATTGTGATCCCTGGTAACGGCTCCAAAAACTTGGTGCTCTAATCTTGATTCACAATCTGTCATAACTCCGTGTAGCTGACCAGCAAGTGCACTGGGTCGTCCAAATAATACCTTACGTGAGTAAGGGTCGAATCCCACGGAGATTGTTGGCTTGAAGCAAGCTATGGTCATCTTGTAGATCTCAGTCAGGCGGATTCATATAGTTATGGGAGATTAGATAATTAAAAGATAAATAAAACAGGATAGAGATACTTATGTAATTCATTGGTGGGAATTTCAGATAAGCATATGAAGGTGTTGTATGGCTCTTGAACGTCTGCTTTCCTATTGTTTCCTTCCAATCATGTAGATTCCTTTCCATGGCAAGCTGTATGTTGGGGGATCACCGTTGTCAATGGCTACCGTCCGTCCTCTCAGTGAAAATGGTCCAAGTGCGCTGTCATTGCACGGCTAATCATCTGTCAGTTCTCAATCATGTTGGAATAGGATCCATTGATCCTTTTGCGTCTGTCACTACGCCCAACATTCATGAGTTTGAAGCTCGTCATCGTCATTCAATCCCCGAATCCTACTCGGAATACCACAGATAAGGTTTAGACTTTCCGGATTCTCAAGAATGCTGCCAATGGATTCTAGCTTATACCACGAAGATTCTGATCAAGGAATCCAAGAGATATTCAGTCAAGCTTATTTGCATGTAGAACGGAAGTGGTTGTCAGGCACGCGTTCATAGGTGAGAATGGTGATGAGTGTCACATAATCATCACATTCATCAGGTTCTTAGGCGTGAATGGATATCTTAGAATAGAAATAAACAAGAATTAAATAGAAAAATAGTAATACTTTGCATTAATTCTCGAGGTACAGCAGAGCTCCACACCTTGATCTATGGTGTGTAGAAACTCCACCGTTGAAAATACATAAGTGATGGTCCAGGCATGGCCGAATGGCCAGCCCCCATGAAGGTCTAAGATCGCATATAAGTGATCAAAGATTAATCCAAAGACTCTCTATACAATAGTAAAAAGTTCTATTTATAATGAAACTAGCTACTAGGGTTACAGAGATAAGTAATTGATGCAGAAATGCACTTCCGGGGCCCACTTGGTGTGTTCTTGGGCTGAGCTTGAGCTTTATACGTGCAGAGGCTTCTCTTGGAGTTAAACGCCAAGTTGTAACGTGTTTTTGGCGTTTAACTCTGATTTGTAACGTGTTTCTGGCGTTTTACTCCAGAATGCAGCATGGAGCTG
>NC_029788.2:31675348-31685589 GCF_000816755.2 Arachis ipaensis
TGAAAATGTTCCAAATGCGCTGTCACCGCACGGCTAATCATCTGTCGGTTCTCAATCATGTTGGAATAGGATCCATTGATCCTTTTGCGACTGTCACTATGCCCAGCATTCATGAGTTTGAAGCTCGTTACAGTCATTCAATCCCTGAATCCTATTCAGAATACCACAGACAAGGTTTAGACTTTCCGAATTCTCAAGAATGCTGCCAATGGTTTCTAGCTTATACCACGAAGATTCTGATCAAGGAATCCAAGAGATATTCAGTCAAGCTTATTTGCATGTAGAACGGAAGTGGTTGTCAGGCACGCGTTCATAGGTTGAGAATGATGATGAGTGTCATGGATCATCACATTCATCAGGTTGAAGTACGAATGGATATCTTAGAATATGAATAAGCATGAATTGAATAGAAGAACAATAGTACTTTGCATTAATTCTCGAGGTACAGCAGAGCTCCACACCTTGATCTATGGTGTGTAGAAACTCCACCGTTGAAAATACATAAGTGATGGTCCAGGCATGGCCGAATGGCCAGCCCCCATGAAGGTCTAAGATCGCATATAAGTGATCAAAGATTAATCCAAAGACTCTCTATACAATAGTAAAAAGTTCTATTTATAATGAAACTAGCTACTAGGGTTACAGAGATAAGTAATTGATGCAGAAATGCACTTCCGGGGCCCACTTGGTGTGTTCTTGGGCTGAGCTTGAGCTTTATACGTGCAGAGGCTTCTCTTGGAGTTAAACGCCAAGTTGTAACGTGTTTTTGGCGTTTAACTCTGATTTGTAACGTGTTTCTGGCGTTTTACTCCAGAATGCAGTATGGAGCTGGTATTTAACGCCAGTTTGCGTCATCTAAACTCGAATAAAGTATGGACTATTATATATTGCTGGAAAGCCCTGGATGTCTACTTTCCAATGCAATTGAGAGCGCGCCATTTGGGTTTCTGTAGCTCTAGAAAATTCACTTAGAGTGCAGAGAGGTCAGAATCCAACAGCATCAGCAGTCCTTTTTCAGCTTGAATCAGATTTTTGCTCAGATCCCTCAATTTCAGCCAGAAAATACCTGAAATCGCAGAAAAACATACAAACTCATAGTAAAGTCCATAAATATGATTTTTTCATGAAATCTAATAAAAACATACCAAAAGTAGCTAGATCCTACTAAAAACTACCTAAAAATAATGCCAAAAAGCGTATAAATTATCCGCTCATCACTAACCAAAGATTCAAATCTGGTAATTAATTGTTTTTCCACTTAAGGCTAGTGATGTGCTAATATAAAGAATAAATGAGGATTAAAAGGCTCAAAGTGGCAAACAAAGGTCATTGAAATGGTAGGCTATTTGGGATAAGTGAGCTAATAATGAATGATGGCCTCAATCATATGTATGCATGTAAATACACTAAACAATGGACATATAGAATGGAACAAAGCAAAGATTGCAATCATAGATAAGAAAAGACACAAGAATAAAAATTCATGGTTAAATAATGTAACCATATAATTAAGCTCAAAATCTCACAAGTTGTGTGTTCTTAGCTCAAAAACTATATTCCAAATTACAATCTTCAAACAAGTTTAACACAAATTTTCAATTTAAATTAGTGAAATATCATAAAATAGGGTCTTGAAAAGAAACTCATTATTTCAACCAAGTAGAACATTCATGCAAGCAATTATTATCATGCAATCTATCCTATTTAACAAAAGAAAAACTAACATGTTGGTGTTAAGAGAGAGAGATTACCTCCTGAAGTCAGGGACTAACCTCCCCACACTTAAGGCTTGGCATGGTCCTCCATGCCATCAGTAAAGAGCAAGGTAGGACTGGAAGCATCGCCTCCGCTGTCTGGTTCGCCCTGGCTTCCTGTGCTACTGGATGAAGGGGAGTCCGGGGTGTCCTTCTGTTCTGGAGGTGGGTGAGTACCAACAATGAGTTCCTTCAGGTAGTTGTATTGGCGCATGTTACGGTGCTCCATTTGCTCCATCCGCCGGTCTTGTCGGTCGAACCTCTCAAGGATCTGAAGGAACATCTGATGGGTAGATGGTGCTTGTGGTGTGGATGATGGTGGAGTATAAGAAGGAGGAGTCTCCAAAGATGGGCCTGCAGGCCGGCTCGCAGAAGGAACTGGTGGCCTGATGTACTTCTCATGTGGGACATACTGGTCAGCCCTAAGGATCATGACCTTCGTGTCTCCTGCTCGATAGGACACACCTGCTACAGAGACTAAATCTGAAACCAATGCGGTGAAAGACAGGTTACCCGCTATCTGTACATGTCCCATGGCTTGCCATGGAAACAGTGGATCGATTTCATGCAACCCTTCATCAACTGGAGCAAGCGATAAATCGATTAGCTTCCCAACGTTCGGACACTCAAGGAACTCCCACGGCTTCATGTGGAGAATCTACTGAAGAACGCAGCATGAAAGAGAAGCTAAAAATTCCGGTGGATAGTGAGCAGCATGACTTTGTATTGGAACAATTGGAGGAAACCGTAATCGTTGAAGAGGAGGAAGTGGTCGAAGACTTAGGAGATGCGGAACGTCCATGGGAACCTCAAGTCACAGAGCCCCCTTCTAAGGAGTTTGAATTTGATGTTGAGGAGGGTGTACAACCTCCAAGGCATATCATGGTTGAAGACTTTAAAGGAGATGATCAAGAGATGGATTCAATCATTGATGAATTCTTATCTACATTTGAATCCTCCCCCATTGGACTTGACATGGAGATTAAAGAAGAAGAAGCACAACCTCTCATGCCCTTGGTGAACAATGAAGAAGAGATCGAATTGGAAGAAAGCTACCAAGAGGAAGAGGTTGATATTGAAGAAGCTTGCAAAGAGGTGGAAGTTGTCAAGAAAGAACACACGGGAGTGAAGCTTGCAATTACCTTGCCAAAGTTGTTGGAGACCCCTCCCTCTAAGTTGCCATCATTCTTCACAACATTCAAGTGGGTAAAATTCATATCTCTTAGCTTTCTCATTCCACTTGAATATGGTTTACTTGAGACAGATGGTCAACTTAGAGCTCTTTGTGGCGTTAAGAGTAAGAGGAAGATGGTTAGTAGTTGGAGTTGTCATGCAAGGTTCAATATGGTTGTATGTGATGAGCGGATAATTTATATGCTTTTTGGCATTGTTTTTAGTATGTTTTTAGTAGGATCTAGTTACTTTTAGGGATGTTTTCATTGGTTTTTATGCTAAATTCACATTTCTGAACTTTACTATGAGCTTGTGTGTTTTTCTGTGATTTCAGGCGAAATTTGCCTGAAATTGAGGGACCTGAGCAAAACTCTGAAGAAAGACTGACAAAGGGACTGCTGATGCTGATGGATTCTGACCTCCCTGCACTCAAAATCAATTTTCTGGAGCTACAGAACTCCAAATGGCGCGCTTTCAACGGCATTGGAAAGTAAACATCCATAGCTTTCCGGCAATATATAATAGTCTATACTTTGCTCAAGGATAGATGACTTAAACTGGCGTTCAATGCCAGTTCTATGCTGCAGTCTGGCGTCCAGCGCCAGAAATGGATCAAAAACCAGAGTTCAACGCCAAAAAAGGATCCAAAACTGGCGTTGAACGCCCAAAACAGCCTTATGCACGTGAATAGCTTAAGTCTCAGCCCCAACACATACCAAGTGGGCCCCAGAAGTGGATCTCTGCACTTAGACTTAACTCTGTAAACCCTAGTGACTAGTTTAGTATAAATAAAACTTTTTACTATTGTATTTGAATCTTTGGTCTCAGTTTTATTCGATTGTTCATCTTAGGAGACTATTGATCACGCCTAAGGGGGCTGGCCTCACGGCCGTGCCTGAACCTTTATCACTTATGTATTTTCAACGGTAGAGTTTCTACACTCCATAGATTAAGGTGTGGAGCTCTACTGTACCTCGAGTATTAATGCAAGTACTATTTTCTTCTATTCAATTCAACTTGTTCTTATTCCAAGATATTCGTTGCACTACAACTTGATGAATGTGATGATCCGTGACAATCATCATTATTCTCACCTATGAACGCATGTCTGACAACCACCTCCGTTCTACATTAGACCGGACGCGTATCTCTTGGATTCCTTAATCAGAATCTTTGTGGTATAAGCTAGAATTGATGGCGGCATTCATGAGGATCCGGAAAGTCTAAACCTTGTCTGTGGTATTCCGAGTAGGATCCGATGATCGAATGACTGTGACGAGCTTCAGACTCGCGAGTGCTGGGCGTTAGTGACAGACGCAAAAGAATCAAGGGATTCTATTCCAGTAGGAGCGAGAACCAACCAGTGATTAGCCGTGCTGTGACAGAGCGTGTGAGCGTAGTTTTTACTGCGAGGATGGGATGTAGCCATCGACAAGGGTGATGCCTCCAGACGATTAGCCATGCAGTGACAGCGCAGAGGACCATTTTCCAGAGAGGACGAAAAGTAGCCATTGACGACGGTGAACCCCTATATACAGCTTGCCATGGAAAGGAGTAAGAAGGATTGAGTTGAAGCAATAGGAAAGCAGGCGTCCTAGAGTCATACAGTATCTCCATTCGCTTATCTGAAATTCCTACCAATGAATCTACATAAGTATTCTATCCTTTATCTTTTCAAAAATATCTTTTTCAAAAATCTTATCTTTTTATCTTTTCAAAATTGATTTTCAAAATCTTTTTCAATCAACTAACTAACTTTTTGTTTGTTTCTTATCTTTTTCAAAACCATCTAACTAACTTTCTCTTTCTAATTTTCGAAAATATCTTCCTCTTTTTCAAAATTCAATTTTAATTAACTAATTGTTTTCAATTTTAATTTAATTTAAAATTTTTATTTTCGAAAATTATTTTTAAAATTTTAATCTTATTTTCAAAATTTAAGTTTAATTTTTAATTTATTATTTTGAATAATTTTCGAATTTTATCTCTCCCTCTTCTCATTCTATTTATTCATTCATCTACTAACACTTCTCCTCACCCAAATTCGAACCCTCTCTTCCATCTGTGTTCGAATTTTCTCTTCTTCCCTTCCTTACATTACATTCTTTGTCATATTCTACTAACACAAGGGAATCTCTATACTGTGGTAAAGAGGATTCCTATTATTATTTTCTGTTCCCTCCTTTTTCATATGAGCAGGAGCAAGGACAAGGACATCCTTGTTGAAGCAGATCCAAAACCTGAGAGGACGCTGAAGAGGAAATTAAGAGAAGCCAAATTACAACAAACCAGCGAGCACCTGTCAGAAGTTTTTGAAAAAGAAGAGGAGATGGCTAATGAAAATAATAATAATAATGCAAGGAGGATGCTTGGTGATTATACCACGCCTACTTCCAAGTTTGATGGAAGGAGCATCTCCATCCCTGCCATTGGGGCAAATAATTTTGAGCTGAAACCTCAGCTAGTTGCTCTAATGCAATAAAACTGCAAGTTCCATGGACTTCCATCTGAAGATCCCTATCAGTTTTTAACTGAATTCTTGCAGATCTGTGAGACTGTAAAGACGAATGGAATAAATCCTGAAGTCTACAGGCTCATGCTTTTCCCTTTTGCTGTAAGAGACAGAGCTAGAATCTGGTTGGACTCACAACCTAAGGATAGCCTGGACTCCTGGGATAAGCTGGTCACGGCCTTCTTGGCTAAGTTCTTTCCTCCTCAAAAGCTGAGCAAGCTTAGAGTGGATGTTTAGACATTCAAGCAAAAAGATGGTGAATCCCTCTATGAAGCTTGGGAAAGATACAAACAGATGACCAAAAGATGTCCTCCTGACATGCTTTCAGAATGGACCATTCTGGATATATTCTATTATGGTCTGTCTGAGTTCTCTAAGATGTCACTGGACCATTCTGCAGGTGGATCCATTCACCTAAAAAAAATGCCTGCAGAAGCTCAAGAACTTATTGACATGGTTGCTAATAATCAATTCATGTACACTTCTGAGAGGAATTCTATGAATAATAGAACGCCTCAGAAGAAGGGAATTCTTGAGATTGATGCTCTGAATGCCATATTGGCTCAGAACAAAGTGTTGACTCAGCAAGTCAACATGATTTCTCAAAGCCTGAATGGATGGCAAAACGCATCCAACAGTACTAAAGAGGCATCTTCTGAAGAAGAAGCTTATGATCCTAATAACCCTGCAATAGTAGAGGTAAATTACATGGGTGAACCTTATGAAAACACCTATAACTCATCATGGAGAAATCATCCAAATTTCTCATGGAATGATCAACAAAAGCCTCAACAAGGCTTTAACAATGGTGGAAGAAACAGGCCAAGCAAGCCTTTTCCATCATCTTCTCAGCAACAGATAGAGAATTATGAACAGAATAATTCTAATTTAGCCAACTTAGTCTCTGATCTGTCAAAGGCCATTTTAAGTTTCATGAGTGAAACAAGGTCCTCCATAAGAAATCTGGAGGCACAAGTGGGCCAGCTGAGTAAGAAGATCACTGACATCCCTCCTAACACTCTTCCAAGTAACACTAAAGAGAACCCAAAAGGAGAGTGCAAGGCCATTGAGGTAGCCAACATGGCCGAACCTACATGGGAGGAGGAGGACGTGAATCCCAGTGAGGAAGACCTCCTGGGACGTCCAGCGATCAATAAGGAGGATCCCTCTGAGGAACCAAAGAAATCTGAGGCTCATATAGAGACCATAGAGATTCCATTAAACCTCCTTATGCCCCTCATGAGCTCTGATGAGTATTCCTCTTCTGAAGGGAATGAGGATGTCACTGAAGAGCAAGTTCCCAAGTACCTTGGTGCAATCATGAAGCTGAATGCCAAATTATTTGGTATTGAAACTTGGGAAGATGAACCTCCCTTGTTCACCAATGAACTAATTGATCTGGATCAACTGACATTGCCTCAGAAGAAATAGGATCCTGGAAAGTTCTTAATACCTTGTACCATAGGCACCATGACCTTTGAAAAAGCTCTATGTGACCTTGGGTCAGGGATAAACCTCATGCCACTCTCTGTACTGAAGAAACTGAGAACTCTTGAGGTACAGGAAGCCAACTTCTCACTAGAGATGGCAGACAGATCCATGAAAATAGCTTATGGAAAAGTAGAGGACATGTTAGTAAAGGTTGAGGGTCTTTACATCCCTGCTGATTTCATAATCTTGGATACTGGAAAGGATGAGGATGAATCCATCATCCTAGGAAGACCTTTCCTAGCCACAGCAAGAGCTGTGATTGATGTGGACAGAGGAGAATTGATCCTTCAAGTAAATGAGGACAACCTTGTGTTTACAACTCAAGGATCTCTCTCTGCACCCATGGAGAGGAAGCATACAAAGCTTCTCTCAAAGCAGAGTCAACCAAAGCCCCCACAGTCAAACTCTAAGTTTGGTGTTGGGAGGTCTCAACAAAGCTCTGGAACTCTGTAAGGCTCCATGAGAGCCCACTGTCAAGCTATTGACGTTAAAGAAGCGCTTGTTGGGAGGCAACCCAATGTTTATTTATCTAATTTTATTTTATTTCTATTGTTCTTTTATGTTTTATTAGGTTCATGATCATGTGGAGTCACAAAAAAAATAGAAAAATAAAAAACAGAATCAAAAACAGCAGAAGAAAAATCACACCCTGGAGGAAGACCTTACTGGCGTTTAAACGCCAGTAAGAAGCATGTTTTGGGCGTTCAACGCCAGAACAGAGCATGGTTCTGGCGCTGAACGCCAGAAATGGGCAGCATCTGGGCGTTTGAACGCCAGGATTGCACCCTGGAGGAGAACTGGCGCTGAACGCCCAGAACAAGCATGGTTCTGGCGTTCAACGCCAGAAATGGCCCCCCAAATGGGCGCTGAACGCCCAGAACAAGCATGGTTCTGGCGTTCAACGCCAAGAATGGCCAACAAATGGGCATTCAACGCCCAGAACAAGCACCAATCTGGCGCTGAACGCCCAGAGTTGTGTGCATGGGCATTTTGCATGCCTAATTGGGTGCAAGGTTGTAAATCCTTGAACACCTCAGGATCTGTGGACCCCATAGGATCCCCACCTACCTCTACTCACTTCTTCTCACCCCTCTTTCACGCAATCTCATAAACACTCTTCCCCATCACCTCTTCACCATTCACATCCATCTTCACTTCCCAATAAACCCCACCTACCTTCAAAATTCAAAATCGATTTCCCTTCCATCCCACCCTATATGATCGAACCTACCCCCCCTGTCTTCCCTATATATACCTCTCCATTCTATTCCATTTTCACACAACACAACCATCTTTCCTTCACCTTAACCGAACCCACTTCTCTCCCTCTCTTCCATACCTTCTTCTTCTTCTTCTATTCTTTCTTTTCTTGCTCGAGGACGAGTAATTTTCTAAGTTTGGTGTGGTTAAAAGCATAGCTTTTTGTTTTTCCATTACCATTGATGACACCTAAGACCGGAGAAAGCTCTAGAAAAGGCAAAGGGAAGACAAAAGCTTCCACCTCCGAGTCATGGGAGATGGAAAGGTTCATCTCCAAAGCCCATCAAGACCACTTCTATGATGTTGTGGCCAATAAGAAGGTGATCCCCGAGGTCCCTTTCAAACTCAAGAAGAATGAGTATCCGGAGATCCGACATGAGATTCAAAGAAGAGGTTGGAAAGTTCTAACCAACCCCATTCAACAAGTCGGCATCCTTATGGTTCAAGAGTTCTATGCCAATGCATGGATCACTAGGAACCATGATCAAAGTAAGAACCCGAACCCAAAGAACTACACTACAATGATTCGGGGGAAATACTTAGATTTTAGTCCGGAAAATGTGACGCTGGCGTTCAACTTGCCAAACATGGAAGAGAACGCACGCCCCTACACAAGGAGAGTCAACTTTGATCAAAGGTTGGACCAAGTCCTCATGGACATATGTGTGGAAGGAGCTCAATGGAAGATTGACTCCAAAGGCAAGCCGGTTCAACTAAGAAGATTGGACCTCAAACCCGTGGCTAGAGGATGGTTGGAGTTCATCCAACGCTCTATCATCCCCACTAGCAACCGGTCTGAAGTTACTGTAGACCGGGCCATCATGGTCCATAGTATCATGATTGGTGAAGAAGTAGAAGTTCATGAAGTCATCTCCCATAAATTCTACAAAATAGCCGATAAGTCCTCTCCCATGGCAAGGCTAGCTTTTCCTCATCTTATTTGCCATCTATGTTACTCGGCTGGAGCTTTCATAGAAGGCGACATTTCCATTGAGGAAGAGAAGCCCATCACTAAAAGCCCATAGTATAAATAGAACTTTTTACTATTGTATTTGAATCTTTGGTCTCAGTTTTATTCGATTGTTCATCTTAGGAGACTATTGATCACGCCTAAGGGGGCTGGCCTCACGGCCATGCCTGAACCTTTATCACTTATGTATTTTCAACGGTAGAGTTTCTACACTCCATAGATTAAGGTGTGGAGCTCTACTGTACCTCGAGTATTAATGCAAGTACTATTTTCTTCTATTCAATTCAACTTGTTCTTATTCCAAGATATTCGTTGCACTACAACTTGATGAATGTGATGATCCGTGACAATCATCATTATTCTCACCTATGAACGCGTGCCTGACAACCACCTCTGTTCTACATTAGACCGGACGCGTATCTCTTGGATTTCTTAATCAGAATCTTCGTGGTATAAGCTAGAATTGATGGCGGCATTCATGAGGATTCGGAAAGTCTAAACCTTGTCTGTGGTATTCCGAGTAGGATCCGATGATCGAATGACTGTGACGATCTTCAAACTCGCGAGTGCTGGGCGTTAGTGACAGACGCAAAAGAATCAAGGGATTTTATTCCAGTAGGAGCGAGAACCAACCAGTGATTAGCCGTGCTGTGACAGAGCGCGTGAGCATAGTTTTTACTGCGAGGATGGGATGTAGCCATCGACAAGGGTGATGCCTCCAGACGATTAGCCATGTAGTGACAGCGCAGAGGACCATTTTCCAGAGAGGACGAAAAGTAGCCATTGACGACGGTGAACCCCTACATACAGCTTGCCATGGAAATGAGTAAGAAGGATTGAGTTGAAGCAATAGGAAAACAGGCGTCCTAGAGTCATACAGTATCTCCATTCGCTTATCTGAAATTCCTACCAATGAATCTACATAAGTATTCTATCCTTTACTGTTATTTCAGCTAAATATCCAATCCAATTACAATTTAATCTGCCTGACTGAGATTTACAAGGTGACCATAGCTTGCTTCATACCAACAATCTCCGTGGGATCGACCCTTACTCACGTAAGGTTTATTAATTGGACGAC
>NC_029788.2:31686473-31694254 GCF_000816755.2 Arachis ipaensis
CAAGGGTGATGCCTCCAGACGATTAGCCATGTAGTGACAGCGCAGAGGACCATTTTCCAGAGAGGACGAAAAGTAGCCATTGACGACGGTGAACCCCTACATACAGCTTGCCATGGAAATGAGTAAGAAGGATTGAGTTGAAGCAATAGGAAAACAGGCGTCCTAGAGTCATACAGTATCTCCATTCGCTTATCTGAAATTCCTACCAATGAATCTACATAAGTATTCTATCCTTTACTGTTATTTCAGCTAAATATCCAATCCAATTACAATTTAATCTGCCTGACTGAGATTTACAAGGTGACCATAGCTTGCTTCATACCAACAATCTCCGTGGGATCGACCCTTACTCACGTAAGGTTTATTACTTGGACGACCCAGTGCACTTGCTGGTTAGTTGTGCGAAGTTGTGAAGTTATGTTTGGACCATGGTTCTGTGCACCAGTGTTTGGCGCCATAGCCAGAGAAAGAACGAGTAAATAATTTTACAAATACAAATCTGAGTGATCACGATTTCTCACACCAGTATGCTCCAAGTTGAATTGCAAAGGTTGGTGTAGAGCTCGATTGAATGGGTCTAGAAATTTGTTTGGACACTTCAGTGAGAATTCGAATTGCTTGCCACCCGGTTGGAACACTGATGATCAACACGAAGACGGGTGCAAAAGTAAGGTTTGGGACCCCGGAATTCATCCCAACAATCAATACTCTTGGGGCCTTGTCACTTGTTTCAACTTGCTTGAAAGCTTGACACGCCTAGTTTGGGATCCCAGAGGCTATTGGAGTTGCAAACATTGGTGGGGATTCCCTGAAGAGTTCAAGCACAAGCCACCATGACAAGGAACTCACCAAATGTCCAACTTAAGGACTTTAACTAAAAGTGCTAGGTGGGAGACAACCCACCATGGTATGATCGTTCTTTTCTCTCCTTAGTTTTATTTTAGTGACTCTTCTACATATTACTGCATATAGTCTACATTCTCATCTGCATACTGCAAAAAAAAATTTGGTAGAAAGTTACATGGGAACTGTGCAGAAAGCGTGCCAATCGCACAAGCAGCATCATGCGTACGCGTACCTCACGCGTGCGCGTCATTTGAAAATTTGGCACCTCACGCGTACACGTCAATAACGCGCACGCGTGACCCAGAAAAATCGACGTAAAAGGTGTATTGGCCGAAAGTTGTGTTGGCTTGGTGCTGGCACTGTGCTAGGGGCACAATATGCATCACGCGAACGCGTCCCCGACGCGTGCGCGTCATTTTACATTTTTGCTCATTCACGCGTGTGAGTGCCTGACGCACACGCGTCGTATGCACTTTTGGCCACAACCCAGAATGAACAGATAGTTGTGCGTGCGCCAGGCTACTCGCGTGCGACTAGCACAACGAAGGGGCACGCGTACGCGTGCGCGACGCTCTCGCGTCGCCTTCCCAATTGCGCGTGCCACGCGTACGCGTCAGCCATGCGTACGCATCGATCGGGCTGCATCACCAGATCCCTGCGCCGCCCAGTTTCTCATTTTATCTTTCCAAATCCTAATTTCTTTCTTCTTTCTTTCTTTCTTTTTCTTTCTTCTTTATTCTCCATTCTTCTTCTTCTTCTTCTTTCTTTACTCTTTTCTTCTTCTTTTCCCTTCCTTCATATTTTCTTCACCTCACATTCTCCATCACTTCTCTCTTTATCACCTTCTTCTCAAGGTTCTTTCTTTCTATTTTCCCTCTCTTCTTCTTCTTAATTATCTATTTTTGCATTATTTTACTTGGTGTTAGAAATCTAATAGGGTGATTATTCTCTTCTATAATTGCTTGTGGATTATTCAGGAGTTATTTGACAATTAATATTGATTGTTTTTGGGTTGCTTGCATGTTCGGATTTAATACTTTCCCTAACATATTTTACATGCATACAACGTGTTTGTGAAAAAGTCCGTATGGCATTATGCATTTTTAATTATTCTATCCTTCTACTCTAAATGCCTGTTTTTCACAAAACCCTTGAATTATTTTATTAATTAAATATAATTGTCAATACAAACGTGATTGTTAGTTTGTTACGAGTGATAATACATTTTGGCTTTTAATGCTTGATCTATGCTACTCATGCCTTTTCCGGCATGCTAATAAACATCTTGCATTTAATTGCCTTACTATTTCTTGCTATATTTCTGTTGATGTCCTAATTGCATGGAGCCGCGACCATGTGTTAACGACATTCTTCTTTACATTGGCATGCTTATCACTTGTACTGTCCTCCTCCTTGCTCTATCCCTTTGAATTCATGCCCCTTTCTTTTCTCCCTTTTCAGGATGGCCACCAAGAAGGGTAAAGAGAAAGCCGCTAACAAACCACCAAGAGGGAAGAGGAAAAGTTTCTAACTGGAGCAATAAACAAGTCTGTCGCACAATCTTTAGAGAAAAAGCAACAGTTGTAGCCACCCGTCCACTTGCACATCTCTGTATGCACCGAGGACGGTGCAATCTTTAAGTGTGGGGAGGTCGATACCGATCTCCGTGGGTTAGTCACTTTCTTCTCAACACCAATTTTTATTTTTCTTTGTTTGTTCATTGTTGCATTTGCATATGTAATTGCATGTTTGTTTGATTTTGTGCATATTCTACCACTGCTTGGTTGAAGTGATGAACTCTTTTTCAAGAAATTATCTTATAGCATTTCACTAACTTGAATTAAAACTTTTGTTAAACTTGTTTGAAGAAATTTTATTTTGGAACATGGTTTAGAGCTCGAACACACAAAACCAGTGAGATTTTGAGCCTATTTGGTTGGTTGCATTTTATCAACCAATATTTTATTTTGGTGTGTGTGTTGTTCTCTCTAAAATTGTGATCTATATCTTGCTTGATTCTATATTTCCATGTTTAATGTATGCATATACTTATATGATTGAGGCCTTGTTTCACTTAACTTACGTACCCATATGGCCTTAACCTTTTCATTATCCTTTGCAAACCAAAGTTGAGCCTATTTTACCCATTTGTTCTTTACTTTAGCTCATCACTAACTTTATGCGTAAAACAATAATGTCCCTAATTTGAATCCTTGGTTAGCTTAGACTAGTGAAAGTGCTCACAAATTAAGTGTGGGGAAATTGGGATTGAAAACACTTGGTTTGAAAATTGGGTGTTGTATATTCTTGTGAAAATGTGCAAAACAATAGTTAAGCACATATTATTACATTCAATACTTTAATCATATGCATTGAGAAAAAAATGAAAAAAATAAAAAAAAATTAAAAAAAAATATAGAGAAAAAGAAAAGAAAAAGAGCAAACAATAAGAAGGGGACAAAATGTCCCAAAGAAGATGATAGCAATGCATATGAGTTGTACTCAAATTTAGGATGCATGAATATTTTGTAAACATAGTTAATTTGCAGTTAGATTTTATATTCTAATTACATGGATTGTCTTAAGTTAGGTGGAAAGTTTAGGTTGATCAAGGATTCAGATTTTAGTCCACTTGACCAAATACAATCCTACCTTGACCTTGACCCCATTACAACCCTTAAAAGACCTCTTGATTTGTGTATTTGTGCATTAAATATTTGTTGATTGGTAGAAGAAGAGCAAGTCTTAGAAAGCATGGTTAGTAGAGAATTGAGAGAATCAAACCTTAAACACTTGAACAATTAGAGTGTATGCACTTCCAGTGAGGGTTCGATGCTCGATTCTTTGTTCTCGGCTTTCATGAGGTATTTTCTTCTGCAAGTCTACTTGTACTTCATTCTTATGATTTGAATTAGTGAAATCCAGTTCATATTTGTTCTTGAAAAGTTTATCTATTTTTAACCAAGTGCGTAGAAACATTTTGCATGTAGTTGCATTCATATAGATAGGTTGCATTTCATCTATTCTACCATTCCTCTTCACTCTTTTAGTTCTCTTGAGTTTAGCATGAGGACATGCTAATGTTTAAGTGTGGGGAGATTTGATGCACCACTATTTCGTGGTACATCTTGTGCTTAATTGAGTAGATTTTCATCCACTATTCTCACATTTATTCATAGAATCCGCATGTTTTACACTTTCCTTCCTGATTTTGTGCTATGATTGAAAATATGCTTCTTTGGCCCTAATTTCGCTAATCTTAATCCTCTCTTATTACCATTCGATGCCGTGATATGTGTGTTAAGTGTTTTCAGAGATTATAAGGTAGGAATGGCTTAGAGGATGGAAACGAAGCATGCAAAAGTGGAAGGAATACAAGAAATTGAAGGAACTGCAAAGGTGTCAGTCCTGACCTCTTCGCACTCAAACGGTCATAACTTGAGCTACAGAGGTCCAAATGAGGCGGTTCCAATTGCGTTGGAAAGCTAACATCCGCGGCTTCTCAACGATATATAATTCGTCATAGTTACCATGCTGTTAGGTGACACGCACGCGTGGATCACGCGTACGCATGACCTGGCAAAAGTTCAATCCACGCGTACGCGTGACAGAGCCACGTGCTGGACGTATCAAAAATCACTGGGGGCGATTTTTGGGCTGTTTTTGACCCAGCTTTCAGCCTAGAAAACATAGATTAGAGGCTACAGAGTGGGGGAATCAATTCATTCAATCAGAGACACTTCTCATTCACATAATTTTAGGTTTAGATGTAGGTTCTAGAGAGAGAAGTTCTCTCCTCTCTCTAGGTTTTAGGATTTAGGATTTCTCTTCTACTCTTATTGATTACTCATTGTTATTACTTTAGTTTGTGAACTTTTGATGTTAGATTCAATTCCCATATTAATGCAATTACTTTCCCTATGGTTATTGTTGCCTTCATTGACTTGTGTTATTGATGCTTGCAATTGGTAGTTAGATCTATTTTCCTTGCTAGTTTTCTATATTTTTATGTTGTGCCTTCCAAGTGTTTGATAAAATACTTGGGAGGATTTTAATTTAGATTTTTACCCTTTTGGCCTTGGTTGAGTAATTGGTGACACTTGAGTTATCAAACTTCTTTGTTGATTGTTAATTGAAGGTTGCTAATTGACTTGAATTTCACTAACTCTAGTCTTTCCTTGGGAGTTGACTAGGACTTGAGGATTCATATTAATTTATCCACTTGACTTATGTTCAGAGTTAGAGGTCGACCAAGTGGGAGCAACGGACAATTCTCATCACAATTGATAAGGATAACTAGGATAGAACTTCCAATTCTCATACCTTGCCAAGAGTCTTTATTAGTTGTTAGTTTATTTCCTCTACCATTTATATTTCCCACCTCTCATCCAAAACCCCAAAAAGATGCTTTTTCATAACCAATTATAAGTGCACTTCCCTGCAATTCCTTGAGAGACGACCCGAGGTTTAAATACTTCGGTTATCAATTTTATTAGGGGATTGTTACTTGTGACAACCAAAACTTCTGCACGAAAGGATTCTTTGTCGGTTTAGAAGCTATACTTTTAATGAGAACTTATTTGTAAAATTCTAGACCGCGCAGGGAATCCGTTCGTCAGTCCACCATATCCATCATCTTGGTACGCACCTCGGAATGGCTATTGACCATAGTAATTTGGTGGAGGTTGGTTGTCACGAAAGGGTCCACCATAACCATTGTCTTGGGATGCATCGTAGAACGGTTGTTGCTCATAGTACATTGGAGAGGGTTGTTGCCAAGAGGGTTGATCAAATCCTTGTGGCTCCTCCCATATTTGATTGTTCCAACCTTGATGCATGTTCCCATTATGGCTTCCATTCCCTACAACATAATTTGAACCAAACTCATAGCAAAAGGGGGTGAGAATTCATAGTAGCAAGTAAAAACAAAAACTAATAAAAATTAATGAAAATAAACTCCTAAAACTAGAAACACTAACAAAGAAACGAAAAAGCAAAATTATTCACAATAATCAATAATAAGGCACACGTTTGCAATTCCCCAGCAACGGCGCCAAAAATTGACAGGCGGAAAATTGCCGATTAAGAATTTATAATAAGAACAGCGTTGCAAGTACAGTTCTTAACCGACGAAAATTCCACTTACCAATTTAAAAGGGGTTGTCACAAATTAAGAATAAAATACTGAGAGTAGAAATCCCAGGTCGTCTCCCAACAAGTTGACAAAAGAGTGCTATTTTATTGATCAGGAGTTTTCCGAGAATTTTTAGAGTTGGAGAATGGGAAATTAAAATAATAATTAATTAAAACAATAAAAATTGACGAGAGAATTTATATAATTAAAATAAAAGCCTTGACCGGGAGAAGATTAATCGGAAGTTCTATCTTTGTTGGATTTTCTCAAGTATGATAGTAAGAGGTTGTTGTTTTTACTTAGTTAACCCTTATCGAATGAAGGAAATTCAAGTAATTGAGCTAATGCTTATTAACAAGTCCTAATCCTCTCCTTATGGAAGGATTAGCGTTAGTGACTAAAGAATTGGCCAACAATTTCCAGTTAAAATCAACACTTGAGTATTCCAACTCAAGGGTCTCCTTTTAATCAACTCCCAAGTCAAGTTGGGAGTCTACTCCATTGACATGAATACAACGTTCATAAACATATAAAGGGAATAAAAAGAAGACATGGAAATTCAAATAAAGTAATAACAGAAAATTAATTAAAAATAAAAATAGTTCTTTGCATTAATAAATTCCAAAACCATAAACATCTATATCTGAATAGGGTTAATGGGAAATTAAAAAGAGTAAAGGAATAAGGAAACAAATTAGAATAATGAAAACTTCAACGGAGGTAGTAACTCTTCTCAATATCCAAATCAAAAGCATAAAACTCTAAAAAACTATGAATATGAAGGAAACCTAGAAGAAGTAGTGTTTCTCTCTAAGATTCCAAACTAAAACTAAAAACTATCTGAATGAGAATGTGTGTTGGGTCTCTGCTTGTCCCCTGACTCTAGTCTGTGTTTCTGGGCCGAAAACTGGGTCCAAACTCAGCCCAAAATCGCCCCCAGCATTTTCTGCATTTTCTGCACGTGGCGCATGCCATAAAGAAGCGCTTGCTGGGAGGCAACCCAGTCATGGTGCATCAATCCTCTAAGCATTTTGCCCTATTTTTATTTTTATTTTTTTATATAAAGTTCACTGATCCTAAGGTAAAGAGTCAATTGTATAAGTTCACAGGGTTACAAAAGGATTCTGCACACAAAACAGAGAAAAAGAGCTCACTGGCAAGAAAACGCCAGTAAAAGTCTGTTTTGGGCGTTCAACGCCCAACAGAAGCATCCACTGGGCGTTGAACGCCAGTGAGGATAGCTATCTGGGCGTTAAACGCCAGAAAGAAGCTCTTTCTGGGCGTTTAACGCCAGATTTACAGCATTCTGGGCATTCAGAAAAACGCCCAGTAACAAAGGACTTCCTGGCGTTCAACGCCAGAAAGAAGCAGCACCTGGGCGTTGAACGCCTAGGAGAGGCAGCATTTGGGCGCTGAACGCCCAAAACAAGCAGCGTTTGGGCGTTCAAACGCCAGGATGGTGGGGAGGAGGTAAATTCAGTTTTCTTCATATTTTTTCATTCTAATCTTAATTTTCATGCTTCAATTCATGATTTCTTGCATAAACATGTTAAGAACCCTAATTTCTAAAATCCCTAATTTCTAAAAACCCTATTTTAAAAATATTAAATGTATCTTAATCCATAAGCACAAATCCTTTTCTCAATCCAATTCAACTCTTTTTCAAAATTTTCAAAACAAATCTATCTCTTTTCATTCAAAAATATTTTTAACTAATCAATATCTTTTTCAAATCTCCATATTATCTTTTTCAAAAATCCAAATTTATCTTTTTCAAATATCTTTCATATCTTTTCAATTT
>NC_029788.2:31694329-31696089 GCF_000816755.2 Arachis ipaensis
CGAGAATTTTTAGAGTTGGAGAATGGGAAATTAAAATAATAATTAATTAAAACAATAAAAATTGACGAGAGAATTTATATAATTAAAATAAAAGCCTTGACCGGGAGAAGATTAATCGGAAGTTCTATCTTTGTTGGATTTTCTCAAGTATGATAGTAAGAGGTTGTTGTTTTTACTTAGTTAACCCTTATCGAATGAAGGAAATTCAAGTAATTGAGCTAATGCTTATTAACAAGTCCTAATCCTCTCCTTATGGAAGGATTAGCGTTAGTGACTAAAGAATTGGCCAACAATTTCCAGTTAAAATCAACACTTGAGTATTCCAACTCAAGGGTCTCCTTTTAATCAACTCCCAAGTCAAGTTGGGAGTCTACTCCATTGACATGAATACAACGTTCATAAACATATAAAGGGAATAAAAAGAAGACATGGAAATTCAAATAAAGTAATAACAGAAAATTAATTAAAAATAAAAATAGTTCTTTGCATTAATAAATTCCAAAACCATAAACATCTATATCTGAATAGGGTTAATGGGAAATTAAAAAGAGTAAAGGAATAAGGAAACAAATTAGAATAATGAAAACTTCAACGGAGGTAGTAACTCTTCTCAATATCCAAATCAAAAGCATAAAACTCTAAAAAACTATGAATATGAAGGAAACCTAGAAGAAGTAGTGTTTCTCTCTAAGATTCCAAACTAAAACTAAAAACTATCTGAATGAGAATGTGTGTTGGGTCTCTGCTTGTCCCCTGACTCTAGTCTGTGTTTCTGGGCCGAAAACTGGGTCCAAACTCAGCCCAAAATCGCCCCCAGCATTTTCTGCATTTTCTGCACGTGGCGCATGCCATAAAGAAGCGCTTGCTGGGAGGCAACCCAGTCATGGTGCATCAATCCTCTAAGCATTTTGCCCTATTTTTATTTTTATTTTTTTATATAAAGTTCACTGATCCTAAGGTAAAGAGTCAATTGTATAAGTTCACAGGGTTACAAAAGGATTCTGCACACAAAACAGAGAAAAAGAGCTCACTGGCAAGAAAACGCCAGTAAAAGTCTGTTTTGGGCGTTCAACGCCCAACAGAAGCATCCACTGGGCGTTGAACGCCAGTGAGGATAGCTATCTGGGCGTTAAACGCCAGAAAGAAGCTCTTTCTGGGCGTTTAACGCCAGATTTACAGCATTCTGGGCATTCAGAAAAACGCCCAGTAACAAAGGACTTCCTGGCGTTCAACGCCAGAAAGAAGCAGCACCTGGGCGTTGAACGCCTAGGAGAGGCAGCATTTGGGCGCTGAACGCCCAAAACAAGCAGCGTTTGGGCGTTCAAACGCCAGGATGGTGGGGAGGAGGTAAATTCAGTTTTCTTCATATTTTTTCATTCTAATCTTAATTTTCATGCTTCAATTCATGATTTCTTGCATAAACATATTAAGAACCCTGATTTCTAAAAACCCTAATTTCTAAAAACCCTACCTTAAAAATATCAAATATATCTTAATCCATAAGCACAAACCCTGTTTTTCAAATTTAATCCAACTCTTTTTCAAATTTTCAAAACAAATCTATCTTTTCAACTAATATCTTTTTCAAATCTCCACATTATCTTTTTCAACATCTAGATTTATCTTTTTCAAAAAATTTTTCATATCTTTTCAATTTTAAACTATATCCTCTCTTATCATATCTTCTATCTTATCTTTTCCAAATCAATCTTTTTTTATCATATCTTTTCAAAATTTTCGAACCCACCCCCTCCCTTTAA
>NC_029788.2:31697636-31698288 GCF_000816755.2 Arachis ipaensis
AAAATAATGGGTCTAAGATCAGTGATCCCGGAAGTTAGATTCGATCTGAAAGAAGATGAATATCTGGAGATCCAGGAGCAAATTCGAATCAGGAGCTGGGAAGTCCTAGCTAATCCTGAAATGAAAGTGGGAAGGAACATGGTCCAGGAGTTCTATGCTAATATGTGGCAAACTGACAAGCATAAACTATCTGGATCTGATATCTATGACTATCGAACCATGGTCAGAGGAAAGATTATTCATACCCACCCTGACAAGATCAGAGAGATCTTAAAGCTACCTCAGCTGAAAGATGATCCAGACTCCTTCAATAGGAGAATGATGAGAACAAACAAGAGCCTGGATAAGATTCTAGAGGACATATGCATCCCTGGAGCCAGGTGGACCACCAGCACGAAGGGTGTTCCTAATCAACTCAAAAGAGAAGATCTCAAACCAGTAGCCAGAGGCTGGCTGGACTTCATTGGGCATTCTCTGCTACCCACTAGCAGCCGTTCTGAAGTCACTGTTAAAAGAGCAGTGATGATCCATTGCATCATGATGGGAAAAGAAGTGGAAGTTCATTAACTGATTTCAATTGAATTCTACAAAATTGCTAATAAAAATTCTAAAGAGGCCAGGTTGGCTTACCCAAGCTTGATTTCTCTGCTCT
>NC_029788.2:31699420-31742289 GCF_000816755.2 Arachis ipaensis
ACCCCATCAAGAAGAAAACACAGGAATTTCTCCCAGAAATCCTTCAATCTGAATATTGGGAGTATCTTGAAACATCAGTTACCAAGATGCAAGAAGCTATGGAACAAATAATAAAGGAACAGAAGGAACAAAGTCAAATTCTTTGCTATTTGATTAAAGAACAGGAAGAGCAAGGGCGTGACTTGAGGGAATTAAAGCGCCAGAAGTTATCTCTTGAAGGACCAAGCACCCCACAGATCCGAGGAACATCCACTTCCCAGAACAAAGGTTGTTAAATTCCGATTTCTGCTTTAACTCTGTGATAGTTGTCGTTATAGGAGTTTACCTTAGGAGTCATATAATAGTAATTAGTATCTATTTTGATTTTATCTCCAATTAAGTTATAGTCTATTTTTCTCATCATCAGCAAACATGAATAAAATAGTAGATCTTTTGAATAAGAGGCAATAAAATTCGAGTTTTAATAAGAAAAAAATTCTAATTAGTAACATGTGGTGGCAATGCTTTCTGTCTTCTGAATGAATGCTTGAACAGTACATATATCTTTTGAATTTGTTGTTTAAGACTGTTAAATATGTTGGCTCTTGAAAGAATGATGAACCTGAGACATGTTATTGATAATCTGAAAAATCATAAAAATGTTTCTTGAAGCAAGAAAAAGCAGCAAAGAACAAAGCTTGCAGGAAAAAAAAATTTAGAAAGATAAAGAAAAGCAAGCAGAAAAAGCCAAAAGCTCTTAAAACCAAAAGGCAAGGGTAAATAAAAAGGATCCCAAGGCTTTGAGCATCAGTGGATAGGAGGGCCTAAAGGAATAAAATCCTGGCCTAAGCGGCTAAACCAAGCTGTCCCTAGCCATGTGCTTGTGGCGTGAAGGTGTCAAGTGAAAACTTGAGACTGAGCGGTTAAAGTCAAGGTCCAAAGCAAAAAGAAGAGTGTTCTTAAGAACCCTGGACACCTCTAATTGGGGACTTTAGCAAAGCTGAGTCACAATCTAAAAGGGTTCACCCAATTATGTGTCTGTGGCATTTATGTATCCGGTGGTAATACTGGAAAACAAAGTGCTTAGGGCCACGGCCAAGACTCATAAAGTAGCTGTGTTCAAGAATCTTCATACTGAAATAGGAGAATCAATAACACTATCTGAATTCTAAGTTCCTATAGATGCCAACCACTCTGAGCTTCAATAGATAAAGTGAGATGCCAAAACTGTTCGGAAGCAAAAAGCTACTAGTCCCGCTCATCTAATTAGAATCTGAGCTTCACTCAAAAACTCTGAGATTATTGCTTCTTGACTTATTAGTCTTCTATTTTATTTGTCTAGTTGCTTGAGGACAAGCAACAGTTCAAGTTTGGTGTTGTGATGAGCGGATATTTTATACGCTTTTTGGGATTAATTTCATATAGATTTTAGTATATCTTAGTTAGTTTTTAGTTTATTCTCATTAGTTTCTAGGCAAAATTCATATTTCTGGACTTTACTATCAGTTTGTGTGTTTTTCTATAATTTCAGGTATTTTTTGGCTGAAATTGAGGGAGCTGAGCAAAAATCTGATTCAGGCTGAAAAAGGACTGCTGATGCTGTTGGATTCTGACCTCTCTGCACTCAAAATGGAATTTCTGGAGCTACAGAAATCCAAATGGTGCGCTTCTAATTGCGTTGGAAAGCAGACATCCAGGGCTTTCCAGAAATATATAATAGTTCATACTTTGCTCAAGGATAGACGACGTAAACTGGCGTTCAACGCCAGTTCCATGCTGCTGTCTGGCGTCCAACGTCAGAAACAAGTTACAAAGTGGAGTTCAACGCCAGAAACAGGTTACAACCTGGCGTTGAACACCCAAAACAGCCCAGGCACATGAGAAGCTTTAGTCTCAGCCCCAGCACACACCAAGTGGGCCCCAGAAGTGGATTTCTGCACTATCTGTCATAGTCTACTCATTTTATGTAAACCTAGGTTACTAGTTTAGTATTTAAACAACTTTTAGAGATTTATTTTGTATCTCATGACATTTTAGATCTGAATTTTGTACTCTTTGACAGCATGAGTCTCTAAACTCCATTGTTGGGGGTGAGGAGCTCTGCTGTGCCTTGATGAATTAATGCAAGTAACTCTGTTTTCCATTCAAACATGCATGTTCCTATCTAAGATATCCATTCGCGCCTAATTATGGAGAAGGTGATGACCCGTGACATTCATCACCTTCCTCAATCCATGAACGTGTGTCTGACAATCACCTCCGTTCTACATCAGATTGAATGACTATCTCTTAGATTTATTAATCAGAATCTCCGTGGTATAAGCTAGAATCCATTGGCAGCATCCTTGAGAATCCGGAAAGTCTAAACCTTGTCTGTGGTATTCCTAGTAGGATTCTGGGATTGGATGACTGTGACGAGCTTCAAACTCACGAGTGCTGGGTGTAGTGACAGACGCAAAAGGATAGCGAATCCTATTCCGGTATGATCGAGAACCTACAGATGATTAGCCGTGCGGTGACAGCGCATCTGGACCATTTTCACTGAAAGGAAGGATGGTAGCCATTGACAACGGTGATCCTCCAACACACAGCTTGCCATAGGAAGGACGTGCGTGCGTGAAGAAGAAGATAGGGAGAAAGCAGAGATTCAAAGGACAAAGCATCTCCAAAACTCCAACATATTCTCCATTACTGCACAACAAGTATTTAATTCGCACTCCTTTATTTTCTACAATTTAAACTGATAAACATAATAGACTTTCTGACTAAGATTTACAAGATAACCATAGATTGCTTCAAACCAACAATCTCCGTGGGATTCGACCCTTACTCACGTAAGGTATTACTTGGACGACCCAGTGCACTTGCTGGTCATGTGTGCGAAATTGTAAGAGAGTAACAATTTTGTGCACCACCCTCCTTCAGTGGTGATTCACTCTGGTAAGGCCTCCCTCGGTGCTCACTCTCTGTTGCAAACCCTCTGTCGACGCTCACTCTCTCTCGCAAACCCTCAATCGTCACTCCTCCCTCCATGGTTTGGCACCCGCCGCGTTGCCGTCTCCCTCTCTGAAGTCATCTGATACAGATTTTACAACACACACTTACTAACCGGCAAGTGCACCGGGTCGTACCAAGTAATACCTTACGTGAGTAAGGGTCGATCCCACGAGGATTAATGGACTAAGCAACAATGGTTAAATGATTTACTTAGTTAGACAAGCATAAAATGGTTTTGAGATGTTCAAAAGGTTTAAGTTCGAACTCAGAATATCAAAAGGATAGATAAATAAATAAGTTGGGAATAAAATTATGGAGAAATAGTTAAGGTTTCAGAGTTATCTATTTTCCAGATTAATTTTTATTACTGACTAATTTAATTATGTAAGATTTAATTTCATGGCAAACTATATGTGACTAGACCCTAATTCCTTAGACCTTCCTAGTCTCCTCTAAAATTCATTAACTGCCAATTCCTTGGTCAATTAATTCCAATTAGAGGGTGATGATCAATTTCTAGTTTATATGCCAAAAGAATCCTAATTATCCAAAAATAAGGGGATTATATGTCACGTATCCTGTTAAATACAAACAATTAGAAATTCAGTATAATATGTTTTCAAGCTGTTGTTCACGTAAAGAGCTTTTCCAAGTTTTACAAGAACTCAATTAGAACATGGGTCATACTTCCGTTCCACCCAATATTCATAAAATAAAGAACGAAAACAATTATTGAAATATAAATCAAAGCATGAATTAAATTAGAAAGATCAAGCAAATCAATCCATACAAATAGACAGAGATCCTAACCTTAACAATGGAGGATTAGTTGCTCATGGTTCAGAGTAGAAAACTAGGATTTAGGTAAACTGTTTCTGATCTGATTAATTGTCCCTTAATAGAAGAGAAGTCTCTCTTTTTATAACTAATCCTAATTAATTTTAAAATCTAATTCTCTAAAAAATAAGATAATATCTTTTCCTAAAAATTAAGATTTGAATTTAAATTCGAATTAATTAACAGATCTTCGGTTGATGGGTGGAAACCACTTGATTTGTCCATTCTGCAGCTTCTAATATGTGTTTTCTGGGCTGAAAACTAGGTTAAAACAGCCCAGAAATCACCCCTAGCATTTTTCTGCTTTTTCTGCACGTGGCGCATGTGACGCGTCCACGTCGTCCACGCGTTCGCATCATTTGCGCAGATTCCAGTCCACGCGTTCGCGTCAGGCACGCGATAGCGTCATTGTGATTGTCTCCAGTCCACACGGTCGCGTGAGCCATGCGTCCGCGTCAGTAGTCGCTGGTCATCTCCTTGGTTTCTTCTCTTTTTCTGCAGAAACTTCATCAAATCCATCCGAATGCTACCTAAAATAGATAAAATTGCACAAAACTCAAAATAGCATCATTAATGGCTAAAATATAATTAATTCTTAATTAAACTCAATAAATTTTAGTGCAAATTCACTAGGAAAAGATAGACAAGATGCTCACACATCATCGTCCCGCCGCCGTCTCCATCTCCGTCACTGGTCGCACCTCCGTCAGCCACGTTCACCGTTCGCAGCACCGTGGTAAATTCTCTGTTCAAAATTTTTCTTGATCTGATTATTTGTTTTTGAATTTGATTTTTTGTTTTGATTTTCTTGGTTCTTCATTTTTTTCTGATTTTTATAAATTTATACTTTTTGTTCTAATCTGATATTTGGTTTAGGGTTTTTTTTCCTAAACTTCTTGACATTTGGTTCTGTTCTGGCAGGCTAAAAGATATCAATTATTTCTTCAGGAATTGAAACAACAAGGGATACAAGAAGAAAGGCTACAACTGCTTATTAATGTTACTGGAGCTTTTAGGCTTGGAGTGTTGACAGCATTGGTTGGAGTAAGCGGGGCTGGAAAAACCACGCTAATGGATGTCTTGGCTGGAAGAAAAACTGGAGGTGTTGTGAAGGTAAAGATTTTCTCCCTTCATTTTTTGTTATCGTTATTATTTAAAAAAAAATGAATGCGGAATATGCTGGAAAAATCGGCATGTTATCTTGATGAATATGCAACATTTTGCAAGAATTAACATCTTTTTGTTTGAAGTCTAACCCCTGCTATTTTGATTTTTTTTTTACTAGGTTCTTCTACAGCTAGATTCATGATTTTTAGAATTCTGCAGCTTCTAATTTTGTAATTTCTAGGGTTTTTATTTTGGAGAATTTTTGTTTTTTTTTAACTATATTCATGTGATTTTTTAACTACCATGGCGAACTGAGACAGTAGCAAAATGCATGTGTATATGGATTTTCAATTAGTTCTGTGAATTTTTGGGGGTTTGGGGATTTTATTTTTGGGTTTTCTAATTTTTTGGGTTTCTGTTTCTTGCTTTAATATGTTTTTTGATTTTACAATTTGTTTATGATTTTGTTTCATTATAATCTTGCTTAGCTATATGAGTAATCATTATGTCATACTAGTATATAAGTCTTGTACTCAATTATTTCACATTTTTAAACTTTTCAGTTTTCATCTCTTTTCTCAATTGCAATAAATTTCTCCTTTTGTGTTGTATACTGATCTTATCAATAATACATAAAACTCCTCTAATCCATTGGCATGTTATTCTTCGATCCCATTCATAATGATTGAGTGCTCTTGGTTAGAGTAGATTAATCACCAAAAAGATATAAAGTGAAAGAGAGAATGACATAGAAGTAGAATCTCAAACTAATTCTCAATAAAGAAAAAGTAGAGATCACAAATCGATCTAAACCAATCCAATTGTATATTTTTTTGCAACAATATAAATCGCTTCTATTATTTAAATAAGTGCAGCCGCTCTGCTGGCCGTGCTGGGAAACCTGCAGTTAGATGGACTAAGGTTCACACATTTTCTTAGCTGATGAATTTTTGTTTCTGATATCGTTTCTTTCTTTATTAATCCTTTATTTTTTGGGAGATTTCAGATACAAAGTTGGTTTGAGGATAGGCTCCAAGACTTACCAGATGACCCTAATAATGAATTGATGATTCTCGAAGACCCTGAATGTAATAAGGAAGGTGAGCTCTCTTAAATGCCTAAGGTTCTTAGCGTAGCTTGTGCTTGTGCTTTGCTCGAGCGGTGCCTATCACTGCTGCTTAAGTATGCTGTAGCCAATGTAGTTTCTGTTAAGATTTTTTTTGACTATTTTATTGCTTTAGAATGTCTCATAAAAACTGAAATTTGGTTAGTTGCAGTGGAAATGGATTGTGACTTAAAGCAAGCTTTAACTAAAATGTTAGTGATTTGAACACTGGATTTCTTTGCTTTAGGGAAGACTTTGTCTTATAATTATGACTATTTAGTTCTGTTCCATTCTGTTCTGTTCTGACATTTGTTGCTTAAGTTTGAAGATATTGTTTGTTTGTTTCTTGATCCTCACTTCTGTTTCCCTTCTTTTTTTTGGTTTAATTTGATGTATTCAGTTGCTTTCCTTTGCATACTTTGTCTTTTGAATATATTCTCTGCTCTCTCTTTAACTGAATGGTTCTATTTTAAGTCTTTTGAAACTACAAATTGCTTTGTCCTTCTTTGTTATTTTGTGTTCTTTCTAATTGGAATTTAATTAACTAACTAAGCACCTTTTTCTCTTGTTTAGTTCAAAATGTTCTCTCTTCTATTGTTCAGTTAATCATTACTTTTACTATGCCTTGTTAATCATTACTTTTTCTAAGGTGGTAATTCAATTTGAAAATAAATGTTCTGTTCAAAATAGTAGGGACCAGATTAAAAGCTTTTAAATTGCTAATGCTAACATTATGGGATTGCATGTCCCATTTTGTTTTGTATCTGGTTCTCCCCTTGGTCTCTTCGTCTCTTTGTTTCTTTGTCCCTTTTTTTCTTTTTTCTTTTCTGCTTTGCAGCTCTAATTTTCTACAATTGTTGCTTCACATATTCTTGTTTATTGTGGAATTAATGAAAGAAGTTCTCCATCTAATACCTTGCTCTCAATAATATGAGATTTCCTGTTTGACAAAAAATTTATTCTTTTAATGCACTGTGGTTTTTAGTTTCTAGTTTTTTCTGTTTAGTTAATCTTATTTGTAACTAAAGAGGTTGACCTTTCTGTTCTTCCTTGCAATTCTTATGGCTTGACTTCCTGGATCTTGCATGTCTTCTTTTGGTTGTCTAATCTTTCTTGGTTATTCTTAAGATTCCATATATAAATTTTATCATGTTTTGAACAAAGTGAGCATATCATGGCTGATGTATGTTGCTGGTTATTATGCTCACAATTTATGAAAGTCTCAGTCTTGAAATTGATTACATCTTTTTTATGTTTTGCCCCTTTAAAACCTTTCTTAATGAGTTGAAAGTAATTTATTTGTAGTTGTTGATACCAGGTTTTAATTATGCAATGTAGGATTCAATCGCAAATGGAATCCCTTTGGAAGATTTTGGACATGGTCATCCTGATCCTAATCTAACGTGAGTTTAGCTCTTTATTTTATAAAATTATCTTTTCACCCGAGATAAATATATTTGATGGATTGTTCATTGGACAGATATGCAAAGGATCTTGTCAACAATTTGTATGCTGAAAATGGTCCTGATTTTGGAGCTCCATTACTATAAATATATCTTGAAATTATTAGAATTCTGAAAAAAAATGTTGACCATTTAGAATGGTAACGTGTATGTGTTCCCAAGAAAAGAAAAATTGTTGTGTATCTTGTGTTTACAGGGCTGTTTTAGCTTGTCTTTCTATTATTGCGCACCGCAACAAAGACAAGAAGGAAGGGGAGAAACTGATCTCTGTGGATGATGTTGTGAAGGAACACTGGGCAACTTATGGAAGAAATTTCTTTTCTAGATATGACTATGAGGTAGGTGTCATCATGGCTGCAATTGAAGTTTTATTTGTAACATGATCTTGGCATTTCAGTTTTATCTTTTGATTTTCTTAGTAAAATGAGCATGGTTAAGTGTAATGGTTTATTTTACAAATCCATCTCCTTCATGTAGGAATGTGAATCTGAAGGTGCCAATAAAATGGTAGCATACCTACGAGAAACTGCATCAAAGAGCAAGACTGGTGATAAGTTCTAATGATAATTTTGATAGTTCTAATGATCTCCTAAGTTCTAATGGTGAACTTATTTTGTCCTAATTCAATTATTAGTTTTGTTAAAGTATTGTAATTTTTTAATTACAATTTTAGCATGTAAATAATTCATGTAAATCAATAAAAAATCAATTTTTTATACCTTCTAATTTTCTCCTTTTTTTTAATTTGACAAAAGAATAGGCCACGCTTTGAAAGCATGGCAAAAGATTTTATTGGGCAAGCCACGCTTTTGAAGTGTGATTGTATGTGCTCTATCGGTACGCTTTGAAAGCATACCAAAAACCAACTTAATCGGCACACTTCAAAAGCGTGGCGAGATGTACACTTTTTGGTACGCTTTTAAAGCGTAGCTTTAGGTTAATAGATATGGTCACGCTTTTTAAGCGTGCCAACAGATGAAAGTGTGCCAACAGAAAAAGCGTACCGATAAATCCACAAAAGCATGGCGATAGAGCAACCGGCACGCTGGCAAACATGACCCTTTTAAAAGCGTGTCGATAGCTCAAAAAGCGTGGCAAAAAGCTATCGGTACACTTTTTTGCACTTTTCGGCATGCTTTTAAAGCGTGGCAGAAAGCTTATTTTCTTGTAGTGTACTATGCCTAAAGGTCACACGTGACGTTAAAACAATTTTCGAGTTTATTCAGAAGGATACAAAACTTTGAAAAAGTACAAGCGACAATGACAATATCCGCAAAAACTTGAAAAGATTATTGGGATCACAAGTAATCAAGGATGTACAAGGAATGAAGAGTGTTGGACAGAAAAAATCACTTTGGCAACCTTAAGGATGAGACCTGAATCAAAGAAGTCCGATAGAAACGATAAAAGGAAAAGTAGTGCAGTAGTTTAAATAAAATCAAGCTGAGTCAAAGAAGTATAAGGTTTACAAAAAAAAGAATGTCTAAAACCAAAGACAAAGCTTACAAGACTCAAAAGTAGGATTAAAAATACTTTCGAATACATTGCTCATGAAGAGTGAAAAACTTTTCAAAAAAACTATTTCATGTGTTCAAGGAAAAGGTATGCAACAAACACTTTGTAAAAGAATAACAAAAGTATAATTGTGGCATTACGTTAATACGATTTCATGTTGAAATAGATTATGTAGAGTTCTAAAATAAAATGAACACTAGTTTGGCTAAGAGCAAAAATATTTACTCAAACATTTAGAAAGATAGTCATGTACACAACTTAACCAAAAGCAGGCATAAAATTTGGTAGAAAATTAAGTTGCCTCACGGCAAAACAATTTCTAAGTTAAAGACAAAATAGGTAAGGTTTGAAAAAGGAAAGTCAATTGGGTTAAGGCCAAAACAATTTCCTGAAAATCCTGAAAGACATTTAAGTACTATATAAAATAAACGTATACAATGAAATCGTGGTAAGGTTGGAAGAAAATCAAATGTTTGTTCACAAATTCTCAAGGTTTATTGGTGCACGAAATTGAACTCCACACAACTGAATTAGCAAGTGCACCGGATCGTCTAAGTAATACCTCAGGTGAGTGAGGGTCGAATCCCATGAGGATTATCGGATTGAGCAAGCAATGACTATCTTGCAAATCTTAGTCAGGCGATTAGAAAAGATGGTTGTTTGTTGAAAGCATAAACAAATAATAAAGAAAATAATACCAAATTGATGTGAAAATAGTGATAAGAATCCAGTTAAGGCTTTGGAGATGCTTTATCTTTCCGAATTAAGTTTTTTTACTGTCTGTTTCAACAACGAATGATTCATTCAATGGCAGCCGTAAGTGATTAACTCATGTCCTCTCATCAAGTTAATCTCCTCTAAACCATAGCAATCCACCATATTCGAGTAACTCATGTCCTCTCATCAAGTCAACTCATGGTTTCTCACTATAGCCGAGGATGAAGCTCTAAGCAATCCACTCCCCTTAGTGATCATACTCAAAACGCCACAGACAAGGTCGGATCTTCCGGATCAGAGAATGTTGCTTTTCTAACTCTAGCCTTAGTGCCACAGAGACCTCATCTACCGAGAACTAATGGGATTATATGTCACATATCCCCAATTAGTCCAGATAACTCTCTTGGAACCTGTGATGCGTCCTCAAGCTCTGGCTTCCACTATCCCGATCAGGACTCATGTAAACCCATGTAGAACAAGGATGAATGTCACGTTTTACCCCAGATTCATAAAGATGAAGAATGATAAGGCATCATAGAATAGAATCAAATGTAATTGAAATAGAAACAGTAATATTATTAATCCAAGAGAATCAGCAGAACTCCTAACCCTAACCTAGGAAGTTTAGTTGCTCATAGCTTACAGAAAAATAGTAGAATTCGAAAAAGTGGTGGAAGAAGATCTTAAACATGGGTGATCTTATCCTATATATACTAATCCAATAACTAGAGATTACAAAAATAAGATAACTTAGGCTAAAGGCGCGAAAATCCACTTTTTGGGCCCACTTGGTGAGTGTTTAGGCTGAGTTTGGGGTGAATCCACGTCCTTGTGCTCCTCTTGGGGCGTTGAATGCCAGCTTTGATCCTTCTTGGGCATTCAACGCCAAGCTTGCTCCTTCTTGGGCGTTGAACGCCAGGCAGGGGATTAGTTTGGGAATTCAACGCCCGTTTTGGGCCATCATTTTCAAAGATAAGTATAAACTATTATATATTACTGGAAAGCTCTGAAAGTTAGCTTTCCAACTCCATTGAGAGTGTATCATTTGGACCTCTGTAACTCAAGATATGCTTGTTGGAATGCACGGAGGTCAAGATTTAACAGCATTTGCAGTCCTTTCTCTATCTCTGAATCATACTTTTTCAAAACTTGCCAGAATCACCCAAAATTACCTAAAATCATAGGAAAAACACAAAAACTCAAAGTAGCATCCAAAAAGTAATTTTTGCACTAAAACTTGATAAAACTTAACGAAACATTACCAAAAACACTAGGAAAATAGTACTAAAAAGGGTATAAAATATATGCTCATCATTTATATTCAAACAGGCATGTATAAAAGTTATAGCAAAGATGGAAGAAGAAGTTAAACTCTATTTAAAAAAGAAAATCCAAGATAAAAATTTTCTTATAAGTCGGTAAGGAAATAAGTGGTGCATTGCAAATAGACATGTTTCTATTAAATAAGGAAGCTTTTCAAAATTTCATTTAAAAATAGTGCATGCCAACTTCAGAACAACTTTATCAAATTTAAAGAATAGCTATGAATGCAATTAAATGAGAAAAATTGATTTAAAATTTTTTAAGAAGAAAGTCCAAAACTTGTTTTAAAAGTTCACATCAAGACTCCAAGAATGCACTTGAAATCGCCATCACATAGGAACATTCAAGAATATTAAGGCGTACTGAAAAAAATAAATCAGGCCATACGAGAAAGGATCTTAAATCAAGGGAGTTCAAACAAGATCCACGAGGTATAAGACATCAAACAAGCTTTCAATTGATCCAAAAGAATACAAAACTTGTAAGGAAAGACAACTCAATCAATGGTGAATTCTCAAGAAAGAATCTTTGACTAAAGAAAGACAAATAAGAGAACAAATGACACACTAGATTGAAACAAATTCAAGCTGACTCGGATGAGTATGAGATTCACAAGAGAAGGAAAACTAAGACTAATGGTGATGTTCATAAAAGTAAAAGAATAATTAAGAACAGAATCAAGTATGACATCCATAAAAATGAAAAGCTTAAGAAGGAATTGGTCATTTCTTAAAAGGAAAGATATGAGTCCAATATTTTCAAAAGAACAATAATTGCAAAAATAATGTGTTATGCTAAACCAAATTCAAATTAAAATAATTTAGGAGAAGTTGGTCAAATGAAGGTCAACTGGAATAAAGGTGAAAATTCTTTCCTTAAAAAATTTTGAAAAGTACCTAAGTACATATTCAAGTAAAGATATGCATAAGAACTGTAATAAAGTTGTTAGAAAAGTCAAGTTGTATTTAAAGTAAGTATATTTCCGTAAACCAGTAAAAGAATAGGTGAGGTATTAGAAACAAATAGTTTTTAAATTGTATAAGAAATTTTCAAAATTTTATATAGAGAAGTGTATATTGAATCAAAAGCAATTTTATAAAAGTTTGAAAAATAGTTGTAAATATACTCAAATAAGAGAAAAAATAAATTCACAATTTCTTTAAAAATGGGTTCGGAATAGGAACTTAAAAAGGCCCACTACATCAAGACAAGTTCAAAGTCACATCGAAGAATACATGAATCAAGAAGAAGAGTTTAAATTGAGAAAGATAGATACACCAAGAATTTCAAAAAGGCACTATTAGGATCAAACAAGAATGCATACGAATAGAGCAATAGGGTTGGAGAATCAAACTACTTTTCAAAAGGATTCGTAAACAAGAACTTTAAGTTAGGCCATGAAAGAAAAAGGCACATGACTCCAACAGAATTCAAGACACATAACTGAGTAACCTCCAGAAATAGTTTCTAACGTTCCCAAAACCCACAAATCGCGTTACCTACTACTCGTATATCGTTTATGACAACCCATTAGTGCTTCCATATACATAATCCACTATTTTTAAGCCGGCCAAACTTAATACCAGGAATTATGTGATGCAAGACTAATAGCATTAATAATAGACCGTTATGTGCATAAAGCTCTAATTCTCATTATTCGAATAAGACTACCTAAACACTCAGAGTATGCAATTGAAGCATAATCGGTCCATTCCTCAGGCTTTATAGAAAAGGTCGCTCTGATACCACAAATGTAACACCCTCACTATCAGAATGTGGCGCTTCCAGCTGCGCTACTCTGATAGCTTGAATATTACGACGACTCTAAACATATTTAATATAAAATATGAGTCTATTTAAGCTTAAAATCGCATAACTTTTCAAAACCCTTTTTAATTGAAAACATATACATATATATGCATACAGACCAGAACTTACAAAATATATAACTAGGATAATACAAAATATCGAATAAACAGAAAATGAATAAAACTCTTCTGAAGCTTCATCGCCCATATCCTGAAAAGGAAAAACTCTTCTCGCTGGTTCTCACCATGGGGTTACAGAATTGCTATAATAAGATACGTAAAATAAAACTATTTTTTTTGTAGAGTGATCATTGCTTGTCTTACGTGCCTTTTTGAAAGCCAAAGAGTTAACTCCAAAAATCCGTTTCAAATGAGAAAATAAGCTAATTATCCAACATTTAGAAAACCTTTTCCTTTGTTATAAAAATCTTAAAATCTTTTTTAGACAGTATGAATAACCAACCTATCCCAAGTATAGGTTCATTAAGTCTATGCTGAACTAGTTTGATTTTTCATACAGAATTAGACCTCAAGCATACCAATCACGGCCTCAGATTGAAACAACTCAATCAGCATCCAAATCACCACAGTCCAAGTAATTTTAGTCACAAACACAAGTAGAGAGGTTCAAACACAATTAAAGCAATTACATCAAGTATGACAATTAGTAGTTAAACATAATTATTCACATAGGCAAACCAATTACAATATGCACACCCGAACAATGTCACATAGATGCATATGATGAATGCCTATCCTACTGGATGTGATATCACATTGTCGGTTCAACTGCCAACCCGACACATTCTCATGGGAATGTCGCCTTTCAATCACGAATATAAGTGGGATCCCCCCCCCAACAGATATGCCGGGCACACTACCCACGGATATAGTGTCGGGCACACTCTTGTGATCCGAAAGGATGTGAGCAGGATTATCTGTCTCCGACCTCACATAACCCACAGATATAGTGCCGAGCACACTTCTCACGGATATAGTGCCGGGCACACTATCCACAATCAACCAGGCTCAAAATCTTATTTCAAAAATCATTCTTATCCACGGATATAGTGCCGGGAACACTCTTGCAATAACCAACAAGTCCCTCATTCATCTCCAATTTCCAAAACTCATCATCAATTTTCAAGTTCTCAAATCAATTTCCTTTAAAACCAAAAATCCATTTCTTTGGTAACACTTTCCGATAACTCCAAACATTTTAAAATCATATCAATGTAATTCTCTTCCAACAGTCATCAAAATCATTCATTCTAAATCAGGATTTGGTGATAAAATTTCTCATCAGAGTCTCAAGACTTTAGGGAAGAATAACCTAACTCATTACCTAATCTCATTGAAAACCTCTAAAACCTTAGCTTCTTGATTTGAATAAATAAAATAGAATTTAAACCAAAACCACGTCATATATCCAAATATTCCGAACCAATTTCAAAACCAACTTACTTAAACTAAACCAAATCATTTAAACCGAAAACTAATTTCAATTTCATTTTAAAATCTGAAGCATTTCCAGAGGGGCTCGGAAATTGTTTTAGTTTTGCTACATCAAAATTTCAAAGAATACTTCAAACATTTTCTAAATTGTCGTAAAGTGAAATTAGTCAATCGAAATTTAAGTTTCTTTTAAATCCACTAGAACTCTTCAAATTCTGTTTATTTGATCAAATTCCAAAATACAAATAATTTCATCTTTAAATCGACTTTAAAACATAATTCTTTTCCTAAATAAATTACTTTCAAAAATATAATAATTCTCCTAATAATAAGTTCAAACATAATACATTTATCAATAATTCGATTCAAAGTATAATTCATTATTTTCAAAATAATGTTTCAAACAAAGTCTCGAATTTTATAGAAATTTCGGCAGTATCTCTCCTAAAACTTGGACTTTGCCACCCTTTTCGGGTTCCAACCAAACCAAACCTCAACCCTTTCTAACGGGTTCAAAACCAAATCAGTTTCCAACAAAACAAAACTCAGAATTTCAAACTATCAAAATCATTTCAAATCAAACCAATCATAAATCTCCAATTTAACAAAATCAGTCAATAGTGAAATCAAACAAACAACCATATCCATCCAAGACAAACCAAACAACTCATAAGACTTGCATAATCACCAGAAATGTATTTTGCACATCATATCAATTTATAACAACTCCAATTTAAATAAATTAGTTTTTATAAAAAGCCCCTACCTTGACTCGTGGAAACCATAACCCAAATGCGTCAACAGAACTTTTTCTCTCAACCCGAAACCAACGGCAACCGAAACCTCAGTCTCTGTTCACTTTCGCAACAATCACAGCAACTTAAAAATGACATGCATTACTCTAAACACGAACCTACATTACCAAACCTCAGAGTTTATAACCAAACATAACAGAATACTAACGCAGAGATTTTCGAAACATAAATACTTACTGTAACAAGAAAAAAATAGCATCGGTCTCTAAACTAATCTGACGGCAGCCTCAGCAGCAACCCCAAGTGGCAGCGGCTACTTGAACAACATGCAATGACAATGAAGTTCCCAGAAACTCAACCGAAAGGAAAACCGACTTAAAACTCTTACCGGCAGTGGATCTCAGCGGTGGCAACTGCGTTTCTTGACGGCAGAGGTGCGGCAATGGCTGAGCACGGGTCTCCCCTCTCTCTCCTGCGGGTACAACAGCGGCAGCGACGAGCTTCACGGCGAGGGCGACAACGGCAACACGAGCCCCGCGAAGATGACAGCAGACGCGACTCCCTCTCCTCGTAGCTCTGGCGGCGGCAGCAGTGCGACCCTCTCTCTCTCTCTCTCTCTTTTCTGTTCTTCACGCGCTCTCCCTCCTCGGTGCAACACGGCGGCGCCGCGGTAGTGACGCTCGCCAGCGCCGTCCTTCCTCTTCCCCCTTCCTTCCCTTTCTTTCTCTTCCCAGTTTCCCTTTCTCCATTCTCCCTCTTTTTCTCTGCTGGTGGCTGTGTGTGTGTATCAATTTTGGGGGAGAAGTGTTTGATGACAGGGGTGGCGGCTAGGAAGGAAAATTAGGGTTAGAGTTGTGTGTGTTGAGTTTTAGGGTTAGGGTAAAATTAGGTATAAGGATAATTTTGTAATTTTTTATAAAACTAGGGATAATTTAGTAATTAAAAACCAAATTAATCAAACAATAATCATATATAAAAATATTGTTTATTCATCAAAATTACAAATTATTTTTAAATAAGTAGTCTAATTTAAAATACAAGATAATATGCTTAATTTTTTTTGTTCATAAAAAAATAAAAATTTTAAATTCCAAATCTCAATTATTCAAACCAAATCGTGTAAAATTCTTATTATTTCATAATTACTAACGTTATAATTTAAATATAGAAAATAACTCAATAATTATAAAACTGAATAACACTCGTTAATAAATTAAAATATTTACATTAATCTTATATCAAAATGGTTTTCATGTTGTTTGAATTAAATGAATTAAATTAATATTTTCTCTCCTAGTCAAAAATAAATCTCAATAAATATTTCTTTAATTTTATTGTAAATAAAATAGATATGAACAAACAAAAAAGTGTATACATTAAAGTTCTAAAATAATGATAGTTTTGAATGATTTTGTTGAATTTTTTTGTGGAATTAATTTTGTTGATGAAATTTTGAGTTAGGATTGATGATTGATTTTAACAGTGGTTGTTAATTTTGTGTTCTGAGTTAAAAATTGTTGGTGATATAATTCTGAATTTAATTTGGATGCTGAGTATGAATTCTTTGTTTATTTTTTCTGTTTTTGGATTTTCTAACTTTGGATACTAAGTTCTCAATGTTTGAATTCAAGTTTTTATTGTTAAATATATTTGATTAGAAGTTTTTGTTAAAATTTTTGTGATTCTAAATTTTTTTGTTGTTGGTGGTTTGACTTTTCATGTAAATTTGTTATTCTGAATTTTTTTTGTGATTCTTAAACATAATCTTTTGGGTTCTGGCCTCCAAAAACAAGAAGTATATGTTGTTGCTAAAGATGTGATTAAAAAAGTAAAGAAATTGCTCTGAGATGATGAACCTAGATAAAAGAATTATGTAGCATCAGTTTATTGTTGTGCAAAAAGTCAGAGAGTGAAAGAAAATTTGAAAATGAAGAAAGAAATTAATTTAATTATGATGTGTAGGTTTTTTTTATACTAAAATGTACAAACATTTATAATAAATAAATTGCTTTAATTTCTATAACATTTACCGATTAGAGGTAAAGGAATTGCTCTGAGATGTTGAACCTGGATAGAAGAATTATGTAGCACCAGTTTATTGTTGTGCAAAAAGCCAAAAAGTCAAAGAGAGTGAAAGAGAATTTGAGAATGAAAAAGAAATTGATTTAATTATGATCTGTAGGTTACTTTTACATTGAAATGTACAAATATTTATAATAAGTTGCTTTAGTTTTTATAATATCTATATGTATATTAAATTTTAATAATTTTATTATATATTTAATTAAAACGATTTAATTACAATTCAATTTAGATTAAATTATTAAATTATTGAACCGATCACTTGACCGATTTAATGATCGGTTCGATTCTCGCCACCTTGGTATACACAGACGCATTCTAACATATTTTCAACACTTCAAATTAAATGGGGGCACAGTGTTGTTGAACGTAAATCTATTGCTGAACTGTATAGTATTTATATATGAACCTTTTTTTTGTAATTATTATTGATAAGTCTTTTATGCAGTATCTTTATGTAAAAACTGATTTTATTGTATTTATATTATTACTTAAAAGAATTTTCGAACATATATTAAATCATTTTACGATTAAACGTTTGTTTGAAAAACTTATAAAATAACTTGGACTTATATAAAAGATTATCAAATACAATACAAGATAGATAATTATAATCTTTAACGACGTATTTATGATCAAATATTTAATCTTTTGGAGAGCTGCATGTTGTCCATAGAGATTAATCACTGGTGTTTAACTTGGACTTACATCGGATCGATGATCATATTTGCGGTATTTATCTGAATTCGATCTAAAAACTGTGATTATGAATCTGATTCGTAAGGTTATTGGATCGGATCAAATTAAATTCACATATTAATAGGATCAGATTACAGATTTTAGGTAGGTATCCGTCAGTAGCGGAGCCACATAGTGAGAAAGGAGGGCAATATTCTCCCTAATTTTAATTTTTTACATATAAATTAGATGTAAATTTCAATTTAACCCCTCTTCAAATTTTATTTATTTTAGTATTGTTTTATTGTGTAAATATTTTTGGCCCCCTTTAATATTTCATCTAGTTCTGCCCTGGTATCCGCATATTTAATTTATTATTTAAAAAATATGTTTAATATTATTTTAAGAGTAAACATATTTAAAATAATAGAAAAAATGAATTGTATTAATATTTTTTAATAAAAATAACCTTTTAAAAATATTTTGTATTTCATGGATATATCCGATATCCGATCTGATCCACAAATGTGTGAATTGGATTCAAGATAAAAAACTGCGGATATTGGATCCGATCCGATCCGATCCATTATTTTAGGGCAAACAGAAAAGCTCTGCATACAAGCGATTAGGGCTTGTAAGCATTACAAGTCAATTAACCCCTAACCCCCAAAGCGCATTGCAAGTGCTACGTCCCTTACATGCGCTATATATAACTACCAAATTTAAAAGATTTGTTTCCTTCTTCGTTCTCCTTCTTTCCAAATTTGCTCGTTCTTCTTCTCGCGCGTCTTCCCCTGCTTTTTTTGTCGTTCTTTTCCCCTTCTTTCTCACTGGTTTGTTCTTCGTCATTGACGTTATTTCCTCTCTCTGTAACTCCAGCTTCGTTTTCTTTTTGAATTTCTGGTTTCTGAAATCAAAGTTTGAACTCGTTTTGAAGATAATGGATGATTCAAGCTCAGATTGTCAGCTGAATCAGGGCAAAGTAGATTATGAATTTGAATCTAACGTAGTTCCTGAGGTTTGATTTACATACGATAACTCTGAATTTTGTTGCAGTTATTTGTATAGCATTGTGTAGCTGAATAATTCGTGAACATTGACTGTGAAACTAACGCGTGAACATAAATCTGTGGATTGAATCTAATGTATTAGTTTTGATTAATTATCTGCAATTTTATAGCAGACGCTCGGGTGTAGATCAGATTTTTTGGGTGTATTTTTGGGGGAAGTGTGGGTGTATTTACAGTTTATGGCTTTTTTTTTGTTATTTTAGTTGAGTTGCTGTCGTTCGGGTGTATTAGATCAGACATGATTGGGTGTATTTTTTGTTTTTGACATGGTGTATTCTGCAGCCTCTCTCTGTTGTTGATGACCAGTTTGTTCCCAAGGTTGGAATGACCTTTACCATCCTTGAAGATGCTGGAAAATTTTACAGGAACTATGCCAAGGCTGCAGGGTTTTCTACAAGAGTTCGGAGCACAAATAGGAAGGGAAACGAGATTAAGAATCAATTGATTACATGTAGTAGAGAGGAAAATGGAAATCTAAAAATATCTCCGACCGAGAAGACGAATCCGACAGCCGGTTTAAACTGTCCTGCAAGAATTTATATACACACATTGAAGGATGTTAGTGCCTGGATCATTTCAAAGGTTGTGCTGGATCATTCATACCCTTGCTGTCCAAGTAAAGCAGAGATGTTCAAACAGCACAGGGAACTAAGCATGTCCATTCGTCGTACAATAGAGAATAACGAGGAGGCTGGTATTAGACCAAGCAAAACTTACCAATCATTTGTTGCGGCTGCCGGGGGTCATCGCGAGTTAAATTTTATTGAAAAGGATGTGAGGAATTACATTACAAGAGAAGTGCGTAATGTTTCTGAACAAGAAGATGCAAAGGAATTCGGGAAATATTTGTTAAGAATGAAAGAGAAGAATCAGAATTTCTTTTTTGAGCTTGAACTCGAGGAGGATCAATCGATTAAGCTGGCTTTGAGTATTTTGGAGATGTTATTTCATTTGACACCACCTACAATACAAATAGGTAACAAACTGTCCCTGTTTATGATGCTAAATTAATGTATTTTTATGAATCTGCGGCAGAGGTGTATATTGGGTGTTTTTGGGTGTATACAAAGCATTTGTTGGGTGTAGTTAATGATTTTCCATTCTGCAATATGGTAATTTGTTTCAGGTATAATTTGGTTTGTGGTTCTTTTGTCGGGGTGAATCACCACGGTCAGTCAACACTTCTTGGATGCTCTTTGATGAAAAACGAAGAAATTGAATCATTCAAATGGTTATTTCAATGTCGGCTTCATTGCATGGGAGGAAATGCTCCGAAAGGGTTTCTCACCGATCAATGCGCATCAATGAAAAGGGCTTTAGAGGCCTGTATGCCAACAACAATTCACCGTTGGTGTATTTGGCACATCATGAAGAAGATTCCAAGCAAATTAAACGGGTACAAGGGACATGCAGAAATTGAACAAGAAATGAGCGAAGTTGTTTGGAACTCTCATAGTAAAGACTCATTTGATAAGAATTGGAATGATTTTCTGTTGAATTTTGGTCTTGTGGACAACAAGTGGCTTTCAGGTAATGTTTGTTTAAAATCTGCAGCAGAGGTGTAAATTTAATTTCTTTCGGGTGTATTTATAGTCTGTGTTTGGGTGTATTCTACAGATCTCTATGAAGACCGTCATATATGGGTTCCAATCTATCTGGATCACCACTTCTGGGCAGGTATGAGAAGCATACAAAGGAGCGAGAGCATGCATTCATTTTTTAACAAGTTTATTACCCGGAACAGCTCGCTTATTCAATTTGTCAAACAATACGATAATTGCCTCGGAAGCAAGGAGCAAGCAGAGAGAGAATCAGATGCTGCAGATTTTCATACGGTCATACCATGTGCAACCAAATCCTCCATTGAAGCTCAGTTTCAAGATGTGTACACTCATCAAAAGTTTAGGGAAGTCCAAGCACAATTCAGAGGAAAGGCGAATTGCATAACTAGATTAATGAATTCTGCTCTAGGCTATTCAGTATACGAAGTTGGAGAACAAGTTTCCAGCTCAATATTTAACAGGTTTGTGGTTACTTACGACTCAGTAGCAGCCGAGGTAAAATGCCAATGCTTATTATTCGAGTCAAGAGGGATACTGTGCCGTCACGCACTAAGCGTGTTAAGCTTTGAACAAGTAAGCCAAGTGTCACCTAGATATATATTGGAACGATGGAGCAAGAAGGTAAAGAGGCGACACACACACACATCAAGAGCAGCCACGACGAGCCACTGTTGGAGCCAAGAAGCAAGAGGTTTGATGAATTGGTTTTTCGTTCGCAAAATATTTGCGAATTTGCATCAGAATCGGAGGAGCTGACTGCAATTCTGCACCGTGCATACGATAACGTCATGGTTGAGATGGAATCATTGAAAGCCAAAAGGAAGGGCACATCTTTTTTATCTCATGAAGACGCCAACTTGGAATCCGTTAACGAGCTTCAAAGCCCTCCAAGGATTCGAACAAGAGGACGTCCAAAAAATAGGCTAGGTTCAAAGTTGGACAAACATATTACAAATGCCACAAAGAAGAAAACGAAAGGTTTAAACGAGGTAAAAGTGATGTTCTTTAAATATGTGGTGATTGAGTTTATTTTTCTCGTTAATAGTTTAGCTAATACGTGAGTTTGTTATATTCAGTTAAACCTCTTTGATGCTGCATCAGTGGTGCATTCAAATTCCAGCCAATATCAAAGACGTGTTATGAATTATCAGTTCAGGATACCAGCAGCAGCGGATAACTCTTTGGGTGTATAGTTACAGAATATGGGTGTAAAAGCAGTTTTCTTTTGGGTGTATTTTTGAATTTTTTTGCATTTCACATTTTACATATATATACATATATATACTTCAGAATCTTGTTTTTATGTTATAAAATACTGTTTGTTTTTTTTTTACAACGGTTTAAGGGTTTTAGGTATTAGGGTTTAGGGTTTTAAGGGTTAGGGTTTAGGTTTTAAGTGTTTAGGGTTCAGGGTTTTAGGGATAAAGCATCAGGGGGATAGATTTTTTGGGTATATATTCAAATTTCTTTGGGTGTAAAAAATGGCATGTTATGGGCGTATATTTGGTTTGATATTTTCCTTCATATTATAGCACCTGTAATTCATACATTTTGAATACAGCAGAGAGAGTTTAATTATTGAAAGAAATTTTACAATAAACTGGATTATAATTGGAAAATTTTTATAGCATGTGTTCAATTTGTTACAGGACTATATAACATTTACATTAATCAGTGTCAATATCCTTAGAATCCATCTGACAATATGGACTTAATAACAACGAAGATGGCTTGGACAGTCTTATTGCATTACTTCCTCTAATGGCTTCAGCTTTGTCTAGATTCATGTCATGGAATAGAATCCGGGAAGCATATTCCACTCTAAAATGGTCCACTTCGTCCTACAGTTAAAAAGAATATTCTGTTTAATCAACCATGTTAATTGAGAAATGTAATTCAGAGTTATTTAGTTTTAAACACATTTACTTGGGTCCAATTTTCGCACTCATACTTCCGCCTTTTAATGTTTGCTGGCTGAAGTATCTCAAGCCACTTCATTACATAGATAGCACAGTCATAGCTGAAAACAAAGAAAATAAATTACAAATTACATATAGGAAAGTTTAATTTTCAGAGTGAAAGATTTATACCTTGCCTCTTGGCCCGAGATGTTAAGGTATGGTGGTTCAATTTCCTTGTCCTTGTCCCTTGTCTTCAGAGGTGCCCCCCAGCATATACTTTAATTCATGAAATTACATATCCCTTAAAGTACAAAACAAATCAGTAATACATGAATAATTTCAATAAAGGGATACACCCAAAGGAGCACAAAGTTACACCTTATATTGAACAGAAATACACCCAACTTACAATGAATGTATTCAGGGAAGTTCTCTCATCGGATGGAGATTTCGTGTAATATGGGTCGACTATATAAAATTTTCGCTTTCTTGTATCAGCCAACCATAACCACCAATGTTGTGAATGGCAAACAGGTGCAAAAATCTGAAATATGTTCAGATTGAACACTGTTTTAGTTTATTTGGCACATAAGTAAAAAATAGTAATAAGAATTTTAAGAAATGAAAACTTACATAACGATGCAATGCTAATTTTTTAAGGTCCAAGAAGGGTATGAACATTGGGTAGTCTTCCACCCTGAACGGCTTATTGTTTTTAGGCTGTAAGAATACCCCTTTTGGATGATTTGCAATGGCCATGTTCTGCAAAAATTGTGAACCACCAAATGAATACAGAAAATACACCCAAACGAATCCAGAAAATACACCCAAATGAATAAACAACTAACACCCGATTGAACATAGAAAATACACCCAAATGAACACATTAAATACACCCAATATAAGACAGAAAATACACCCGAAGGAATGCAGTAAATACACCCAAAAATCGTTGAAGCAACCCTTACCACAATATCAAGTGGGAGACATTATACTTCTTCTTGAAACCTTTTAATCTTTTGTTGGTTTAGGATGAAGCACATGGCAAAGACAATCTAGAAAAAGATGCCGAAATCAATTTTACATCAATCAGCATTGCAGTTAATTTTGGAGATAAAAACATTAATATTATTGTAATGTTACCTCAGCTTCTATATGCGTTTCACGTGCGAGTGATGCAAGGTGGACTTTTGACAAAGTGTATATATCTTGGGCTTGGAGTCTGCGGACGTTGTCAAACTCATTACTTCGCCCATCTGCGTAGGTCTTCACTCGTATAGCCCAGAGGTAGTATTTCTCTTTCATCTCAGAACTATTTTGATTCGTCCTTGCAAGAGTTTCAAACTTCTCGAAACTCCCTGCCCCACTTTCCTTTGGAATCTGCGGACTTTTTTCTTTTGTTGACACCTCACCACTTGCAATTTTTTGTACCAGATCCCCTAATTGTTCTAGCAGTTTTGGGGTTTCTGGAGTTTTTGCCCTGCCTCCATCTTGTGTTGACGCTCCCTCCTGTGTTGCTGTTTCTTCTTGGCTTGAATCAGTCAAGCCAAGGCTGAATGATGGCATCGAATCTATTTTAGGAATATACGATGCTGTTCGTGCCATCAACATCAGCGCAGCAACGTCTTCTGGGGCTGGATTACTGCGTGATCATGTATAACGTATTATAAGAATTAGAATATACGGATGATAACCAAACATTGGTTTTACTCTGATGAACTTACATTTTAGATGGAGCTGGGGGAAGCGTGTGTGTGCTTTCTTTAAGTTGTTGGGGGGGTTCAGGAGTGCTGCACGGTACATAAAATTAATCATGTCCCCAACAGGGGCAATATACACCCAAACTGTAACCAAATATACACCCAACACTATTTCATACCTTTTTGTAGTTCCTTCAATTTGTAGCAGAGGGGTTGGTTCATTTTCTGTCTCAGGTGTTTGTTCATTTTCCGGCATAGTGGTTGTTTGGGACAGTGGTAGACAAACTTGAATCGGAAATCTAAACAAGAAGAAAAACAAAAGGTTAACAATGCCTTTGAAAATAAAAAGGTTATAAGGTTGAAATATTTTTGAAAAAGTTACATTGCAAGCCCTTCGGACGGTGTCTCTTCCCTCATAACCATCATATTCTCTTCAGCCGGCTCACTGGCTGACTCTTCAACCAGACTCAACCTAAAATACACCCTAAGAAAGTCAAAAATACACCTGAACAATTCAAAAGAAAGACAGGCTTTGTTTTTTGAGAACTTACATACTTGCAGTTTTTGCTTTTTTTTCCTGCCTTTTTTTCTCGAATAAAACAATAAAGGGCTTTTTTTTCTAAAAAAAATATATACAGAATTAGAAGTAGAAGGTAATAAAAGAATAAAATCAACGGTTATTTGAAAGAGAAATTACACGCTCTCTGCCAGTTTGTTTATGCTACTTTGTTCTGTGTGTCCTTGAGAGGAAGGATCATCACTTCCCAAGTTTACATCCGGTATTCTAAACATAATAGAGTACATGTTATTCACAAAAAATACCATACTGTTAAATCATGATAACAAGATTTTATCAAATAAAGCTTCTTACATTTCAGATGAGACATAGTGACCTTCCGTCGATCGCAGGTCAGCTTCCTTCTCCTTGCGAAACAAGAAACAATTATTAGCAAAGAAAACACCCCTAAAATCTGAAATATACACCCCAACAAGACATACCCCTTTGCAGCAGATTTTTCATTGTTTTCCATTAAGAATTCATCTAAATCTTCAGTTCCAATTTCAGATCTGACAGTACATGCATAAAAGAACATGTTAACAAATATACTTTTGATGATAGACGGTAATATAGGTTACAAACTACTGTACCCATGATAGGTTTGAGCTTGCTCAGGAGATGAATCCTCAACAACGATCTTTTTCTTTTTGGATTGTGTCATGGGGGGAAAAAACAAGTATGAATCAGAAATACAAAGTTAATTTGATCATAAAATACTATCCAAAGAAGTGCATACTTTTTTGGTGTTCTTTGAGTTTTTTTTCTTTGTTTTTTGTTTCTCCACTGGCGATGATTCTTCGCTTCTATAAGTTAATAAGAGACACTCTGTTAATACATGAAATCTTGATAATAAACCCAAAGGAAAGGAGTAATAATTTCAGAACATTACTCATCAGTTGATTCAGATTCTGAATCAGAATCTTCCTGAATCTTCTTTCTTTTTTTGGACTCCATTCTGGAAGGCAAACAATCATTATTTTAAAACATTCTAAAAGGGATAAAATACACCCAAATTAATGCACAAGATACACCCAAATGAATGCACAAAATACACCCAATTTGATAAACAAAATACACCCAAATGGAGAAACAAAATACACCCAAATGGATAAACAAAATACACACAAGTATGTTACTTACTTTTTGGCTTTTCGGGTGTGTTGTTTTCTTGTTGAATCCTCTAAGTCTTCTTCAGTCTCAAACTCAGAGGTAGAATGGTCACTTTCAGTTGTTTCAGTCTCAGATGATGATGTTGAACTTGCCTTTCTTTTTTTTGTTTTTTTGGTTTCTTCTTTTTTTTTTTCTTTTTGCTTTATTTCTTTCATTTTTTTTCTTTGCTTCAGCCATTTTTACAATCCCCTAAAACATTAGAAATTTTAGTTAGCAGCATTCAGGTAAATAAAATACACCCAAGATATTTTGTTCACTTACCATATGTTCCTCCCTTTTTGCACTCATTCTTTCGACCAACTGCTCCTTAGTCCAGTTGGCAATCCAGGGTTCTGGAGGTCTTTCTGCCATTTTCTTGTCTTTATTTTTTGAAAGATGAAAGTAAATTATCATCAGGGCAAAGAGGTAGCCATCAATTGCCTTTTTCTTTTTCAGCTTGTAATCTGTTATGCCCTTGATGATAAAACTCAAAACATGTCCTCCCCAGTTCCGCTCTGTTAAATCCTCTTGAACATGAGGCGATCCTGTTCATTATCAACACCAATAGCCATCATCTCATCTGTCAGATTTTTGAGGGTCTTACTCTGGAATCTTCTAAAAATTTGTTTGTCATCTTCAGAAAGATCCTTATAATTGATTTTCTGACGAAATAGATCTCCTACAAAAAGGAAAACAACACAGTATGAAAATCAGTTCAAATACACCCAAGCATAAATTGAAATACACCTGAATATGGCTCATATACACCTATGTTTGTAGCGAGTTACCTGACGCGTTGATGCCAAGCGCAGCCCCTATTATTTTTGGTCTTATTTTAAATGAACCGTAGCTGGTTTCCAGTCTGTTTTCCCCTAATTTGAAGGAGTTAGCCAACTCCCTTAATATTTGGTGATGCACCCTTAGCGGTGGAATGTGCATCAGGCCACCAAATCCCAATTCCCTAACAATTATTTTCTTCTCCTCGTTCATGTTTCTGAATTTCTCACTTAACAAATGTGTTGCATACTTAAGATCTTTGGTTTGCTGTAAACAAAGCAAAATTATAGTCAGATATATTTGTATTATATAAAATTGATTTCATCTAAGACATATATTTGTTCTTACATTTGTTCCGGCTTGGTTTCTGCCTGCCATTTTTTCTGAAATGAAAAATACACCCATAAATATCAGTAAGATACACCCATAGATATGAGTCAGATACACCCATAGATATCAGTCAGATATCACTCAAACATGCATTAATATACAAGGTCAAGCAACATTACAAGGTCAAGCAATATATACCCATGGACAAGCAAGTATTAGAACAGTTGCAACTATTGACTATATTACAGTATATCAGTTCAGAAATATACACCCAACAAATTATGTGATATACACCCAACAAATTACTCCATTTACACCCAGCAAATTACGCAATATACTCCCAAAAATCAGTTACCAGAAGAACTAGAACAACAAGAACAGTAATACCTAGAACAACTAAGAAGAACAGTATAACCTAGAACCAAGATTAACAGTAAAACCTAGAACAAGTAGAACATTAAAAACTATAAAATGAGACCTAGAACAAGAAGAACAGTAAAACCTAGAAGAACGTAGAAGAACAGTAAAACCTAGTTCTTCGATTTTGAAATGTGGAAAATATACAAGATGAGTAAAATAGTAACGTAACGTACCTTGAGTATTATAACTTCATTTTTTCTGGAGATTCTTGATGGAGAGTTCTATGTTGTGTTGATGGAGAGTTCTAATCTGCACGACGAGTGCTATATCTGCAGTTTGGAATGTTGCTCAAAAATAGACGGTTTGTGTTTTCTTCGAACGGCTTGGAGAAGTGGAAGAGTGCGCCATTATGGAGCGTTATTCGCGAAGAGCAACCGTTGAGTGGGGCGCGTGTAGTTACGCTCCATTCAAAGTGAGTCAGTGCGCGTGTGAATGAAGTGTGGGCTGGGAACTTGTAAAACTTGTAGGGCCTTTTTGCTTGTATATGTAGCAAGCCCATAGTGTAAATTGAATCGAATGGTCACATCCAATTCAATTCGATCCAATCCGCGTTTATCCCTGCTAACAAGAATTTAATACATATGTATTATAAAATTAATAATTATTTGTTGAATTTTATAAAAGTGACAACATAAAAATCCTTTGAATATAGTGTACTTTTTTCAAGAATAACGGTATCTGAAAAATTAAATAAATGGCTCTATTTGCATATATTAAAAAATATATATTTGGGTCTTGTGGTTTTTGGTCTGTGACTTTTCCATGTTAAAAAGAAGCAAAATTAACTAGATTTTTTTTTGTATTTTTTTTTCAAAATCCTCCCCTCTTACTGTTGGCTGAGCGTTACACTTAGAGATGTTAATGGAGCAAGGCGGGGGCGGGGGATGCCTCCCTGCTTCCCATTCCCGCCCTCATATTTGCTCTCCATCCCCATCTTCATTCTCCACCGTGGGGGAATATTGCTCTCCATCTCCATTTCCCACAGGGCTCCATTCCCCGCGGATACCCCATTCCCCATCTACATAATAGTTCTAACTAAATATTAATTTTCATATGAATAGCACTGCAAGTATCTATCTTATACAAAAATTGCAAGATTTTATACAAAAAGTCTAAATGACACGATGGTGACTTCTTTTGAAATGATGCAATGGGGGGACGCAACGACGAGCCAAAGGACAAAGCAGTGGACGAGGTGGGAGACGCGGCAACAGAAAGGAGAATGGACATGACGGCAGAGTTACGAAAAGGAACGCGACAAATAGAAATTATGACGCGGTAAGGGTGATGGCACGGTGAGGTGTGACGATGCGGTGAGAAGGGTGGCGAGGGAGTGGCTGCAGAGAGGTTGGATGGAGTATGGACAGTGTTAGGATCTCTGAATTGAAGAAGGGTTATGCAAATAAAGATTAGGAGTTTTGGGTTTCTATATATATGTGTGTGTGAGAAATGACTAAAAAACATATATGAGAAATAAACTATTACGGATAATTCAGGAAATTCTTAAATTTCGGGGAATAGCAGGGATGGGGCGGGGATCCCCGCTCGGGTCCCCGCACCTGCTTCGGGGGAATTTTATCCCCCATCCCCATTCCTGCGGAAAAAATTCTCCACAATCGGATTCCCATTCAGGACAGTCCCCGCAGGAATTCCCGCGTCTCGGGAAGTTTTGCCATCCCTAGTCACACTATTTTGTTTTCTTTAGTTTTTTTTTTTAAATTGGGAGAGAATATTTACTTATTTTGTGCCTCCAATCATGCCCTTTGCTTGTTGTGTTCCCTTTTTTATGAATTTTTTCCCCATTTTCATTCATTATTGACCATTAAAACACAAGAGGCGAAGATATATTAATAAATTAGATTAATAAAAAAGAAAAAGAGATATATGTTTTGACCATTTTCTTAAAAGAATTTTCAAAGCAATAATAAATCAAAAGGAGAAGATTATGGGAAATCAATCACTCGTGTATTGTGTATCTTCAAATCCACTAATATTGCGTTTCGATATTTCTTTGTTATTAATATTGGTAGGAATTGAAAGTAGTAAATCCATTACACAAGTCTAATAATACTTTTAATTTATATGATATATATGATAAAGATATACAATTTTAAGTTTAATTTTTGTGGGCTAATTAACCAGATACAAATATGCTTTAATATTAGTTTATGCTAGTATTTTTACCATAATAACATTACGAAAATATAACTTTTTAAAACTACAGTCTAGCTACTTTGTCCTAACAATATAGATTATGTATGACACAAAAGATTTATCGAATCAAACTACTTTTACAAAAAAAAATCGTAGGTTGACAAAAGTCTCCGACTAAGAAGACCAAGGTCTCTGTAGATAAAAAAAATCAAATAATAAAATTTTTAGTTATTATTTTTATATGAAAAATGTAATAGCCCAAACCACCCACTAGCACGATATTGTCCGCTTTGGCACACAAGGCCTCACGGTTTTGCATTTGACGATAGGGATGATAGCCGAAGCTCCCCACACTCGCTCGTCAAAACGCGTCATGCTAGAAAGAGGTATCCACACCCTTATAAGGCATGCTTCGTTCCCCTCCCCAACCGATGTGGGACCTTACAATCCACCCCCAAAAGGGAGTCCACCGCCCTCGCTGGCACATCGATTCGGGCTCCAGCTCTGATACCATCTGTAACAGCCCAGACCACCCGCTAGCACGATATTGTCCACTTTGGCACACAAGCCTCACGGTTTTGCCTTTGACGATAGGGATGATAGCCGAAGCCTCCCACACTCACTCGTCAAAACGCGTCATGCTAGGGAGAGGTATCCACACCCTTATAAGGCATGCTTCGTTCCCCTCCCCAACCGATGTGGGACCTTACAAAAAGTATAATTTTTTGTTAAAAATTAATTTTAACATTCGTTATCTAAAATTTGAAATAATTTAACGTGTATATTTTTACATTTAATTAGGTGTTAAATCTGTTGCATAAATAGAAATAATTAATTTTTATACTTGCTATAAAAATAATATTTTTTCTCTCTATGTATATAAAAATATAATTAGATATTAATATAAAAATTATATTGATAGTTATAAAATTAATTCAAAATTAATTTTTTTTAAACAATTGAATCTTGATTCTAACTTTTAATTATAACATTAGTATTCTCTCAAAATTATATATGTAATAAATATTTGAAAAAAGAGAAATAAAAATATAGATTAGAAAGATAAGCGGTAAAAAAAATTTAAAACTAAATAAAAATTAAAAAAATATGTATATAATAATATTTTTTATTTGAATTATATTATTTTGCTTATTTTGTTTTTTGTAGAACAGAAATGTGGAAAAAATAGATAATGAGAGAAAAGAGAGAGAAAGATAAAAATGAAGAATGAGAGTGAGAGTTTGTTAATTTTGGAGAAAAAATTTATTTTAATTGTAATAAAAAAATATCGGATGACATATTTTGATTTGTCTAATTACTAATCTAAAGTATAAATTATATATAGAGTGAAAATGGTAGAGAGAAATAGAAAAATAGAGAGGGGTAGATGAGAGAATTTAGGAAGGGAGTTTATTAGAGTTGATACTCATTTTGGCCCCTGAAATTTTCGAGGGGCCTCAATTTGGACCCCGAAATTTATAGTTGCCCAATTAAAACCCTCAAATATTGAATCGTGACCCACGTTTGTCCTTGTAGCTATCTCCATTAACGGAGATCTGATGTGGCACGTTAAATTGACACGTAGGAAACCCTAAAACGACGTCGTTTTATGTTCTCTCCCAGTTTTAACTCAATGTGACGTCGTTTAAGGGCTTCGTTCGGTTAAAAAAGTTAGGCCAACATGTACATGAAGATACAGATGTAACTTAGCCCTTCTTCTTCCTTCTCTTTTTCTTCTATTCCTCTTCTCCACGTTTTTGTTCTTCTCGCATGCTTGACTGTGAGAAAGGAGAATCAGAGTAACATTAGTGGTGTATTACACTGCTGGGTGAGGCTGCTGACGAACTAACATAGGAGCGGAAAGAAACGACGAAGATCAGGTTAGGAAGTGAAGTTTTATTTTATTTTTTCACAAATTTTTTAATACTCTGTTTTTGGCTTTTGTTTAGGTTTTTGTATTGCATTGTTATTGTCGAAGCAAGGTGCTGGTTATATTTAGGGCATTGGAAATTGTTGCATGTGAATGATGCTAGGGTTTTTTTTTCCTTGTTAAAGAAGAGAATGTCGATTTTATCTTTTGCTGTCTGTGGAAAAATGTTATTATGTGTGTGTTATTGCTTGTTTTTAAAAAATTTATTGTTTTAAAATGAATGATGACCTATTGTCCTGTTTGGAGTTTGAAGTCATTTAAGTCAGTATGTTTTATTTTTTAAAATTATTGTTGAGATTTTTGTTATTTTGCAATGTAGATGGATGATGATATAACAATTGTCATCCACCATGGAGGAAGTTTTGAGACAAAAGAAGATGGAGAAGTCGTATATGTCAGAGACCAAATTGAACAGTTATTTGGACTAGAAAAAGATACATTGGATGTGTTCTCAATAAGAAATTATTACAAGGTTCTAGGATATGACAACTTGAAGGAGTGCTGGTAGCTAGCTCCTGGGAGGCCCTTGAAGACTGGATTGAGAGCACTGTCACATGACAAGGAGCTCTTGGAGATGTGCTTTCACGCAAAGAATAATGAAGGTGTAGTGCATGTGTACAGCATGAAAATTCTGAACGTGAAGGTGACGAGGTTCCACAACTGGTCCCTATGACCCCCAATCCAAAAATCATGGTATCTAACACCACCTCAAATTCATCTTCATGTATTCTAGACACACCCCTTGAATAAAATACAATCACATTTCCTGAAGCAAACTCTGCACTCCCAGGCCAACTGAACTCTGCTCCTCCAACTCAACCCCACTCTAAACCTCAAACCAAACCCACCTCAAATCATCCAGCCCAACCCACCTTTGAACCTGTAGCCCAACCCAAGTCAAAGCTTGCAGCCCAACCCAACTGTTCACCTGCAGCCCAGCCCACGTCCACACCTCCAGCCCAGCCTAAACCAATGCCTCTTTCCAAGCCATGTTCTTCTAAACCAAAAACCAATAAATCTGAGAAGTCTATTCCACCCACCACTACAAAGAAATCCACAAAAAGTGTCAAAAAGAATTCAAAGTCTACCCCAAAGAAAGGTGCTGTCAAAAAGGTACCAATACCACCACCAAAACTAGTGACATGATCAGCTTCAAGATTTGCACCCAAAGGGAAAAAGGTTGTTGGTGAGGCCCCATCCGTGACATTAAGCAGTGACAGTAGTGACTCATATGAGAGTGCGGAAGATGAACTCTATAGGCCTGGACCTGAGGCTTTTGAGAATTCAAGTGATGATGATTCTGATTCTGAAGTTGCTATAGCAAGACCCAGGGGGTTGAAAATGAAAAAGAATAAGGCAAAAGGTAACATATGTCTCGAAGACTTGAGTGAAGAAGATGAGCTGATTGTTCAGAATTCTGATGAGGAAGTTGATCTGGGCCAAGTGATTGGAAAATCTACTGACGTCCAGCCACCATATGACGCCTTTGATGCATACCACGATGATTCTGATGGAAATGACTCATAGAAATCTGAGGAAATGAAGACGCCACCTAATTTGGACGAAGAATCTGATGCGGATGATGACGATGCTTTTCCAATGTTCATGGAGGGAGCAAGATTTGGAGAGCTAAAGTTGGAGGTCAGGATGAAGTTCAATAGCAAACATGATTTTATTGAGGCGGTAAGAGAGTTCACCATACAAGAGGTGAGGCAAATTAATTTCAGAAGAAATGAGAGTTATAGGATGAGAGCAATTTGCAAGTACAAGAAGGAGGGTTGTAAGTGGGTTGCATATGCCTATATGGATCATGAAAAGACTTGCTGGCAGATGAAAACATTCAACAACAACCATATATGTGCAAGGAGGACTAAAAATAGGGCAGCAAACAGGAAGTGATTAGCCTCAAAGCTGGTAAAGAAAATAAGAAAATACCCTAACCTGAAACATGGAGAAGCGTCTGATTACTTCAAGAGGAAGTGTGATCTTGACTTGAATAAATCCTCTCTGACTAGAGCCTTAAGTGATGCAAGGAACATTGTATATGGAGATGTGGCAGCATAATACACACTTCTCAGAGACTATGCAGAGACACTTGGTGCACGAAATTGCAATTACACTTTCACAACTCCGATGCAACTAACCAGCAAATGCACTGGGTCGTCCAAGTAATACCTTACGTGAGTAAGGGTCGATCCCACGGAGATTGTTGGCTTGAAGCAAGCTATGGTCATCTTGTAAATCTTAGTCAGGCGGATTCAAATGGTTATGAGTTTAAATAATTAAAAGATAAATAAAATATAAAATAAAATAAAGTTACTTATGTAATTCCTTGGTAGGAGTTTCAGATAAGCGTTTGGAGATGCTTTGTTCCCTCTGAATCTCTGCTTTCCTATTGTCTTCATCCAATCATGCATACTCCCTTCCATGGCAAGCTATAGGATCCTCTCAGTGAAAATGGTCTGGCTACGGTTTCTGTACGGCTAATCAACTGTCGGATTTCTCGTCTCGGATGAAAAATACCAGGCACAGCTACCGCAGAGCTAATCATCTGTCGGTTCTCGCTAGTGTCGGAATAGGACCCTTATCCTTTTGCGCACTGTCACTGTGCCCAACATTCGCAAGTTTGAAGCTCTTCACAGTCATCCCTTCCCAGATCCTACTCGGAATACCACAGACAAGGTTTAGACTTTCCGGATCTCAGGAATGCTGCCTATTGGTTCTAGCTTATACCACGGGGATCCTAATCACAGATTCAGATGCTCTGTTGTCAGGAGAGACGATGCGAACCCATGGGTTAGAGATCCAAGAGATTATACTCCAGCTGGCGTCCAATGACTATGTTGAACATCATGTAGACCGCTTTGTGGTTGTCAGGCACGCAGATCTTGGCTAAGCGAGTAATGAAGATTGGGTGATTGTCACGGGTCACCTCTTCATTCTGAATTAACTGAATTAAGTACAAGAATATATCTTAGAGAAGAAGTAGAAGTGAATTGAATAGAAAAACAGTAGTAATTGCATTAATTCTCGAGGAACAGCAGAGCTCCTCACCTTAATCTGTGAGGAGTAAAAACTCCACCGTTGGAAAATACATAAGAAAGAGGTCTCCCTAACAGCATAATAATTCGAAAAAGGGTTCAAAGACTAAAAAAAGCTCCTTTTACAATAGTAAAAAGTTCTATTTATACTAAACTAGTAACCTAGGTTTACAGAAAATAAGTCTAAGTGCAAAAATCCACTTTCGGGGCCCACTTGGTGAGTGTTTGGGCTGAGCCTTGAAGCTTTCACGTGCATAGGCCCTTCTTGGAGTTAAACACCAGCTTGAATGCCAGTTTCGGCATTTAACTCCAGCTTTGGTGCCAGTTCTGGCGTTTTTACGCCAAAAAAGGGTCTCAGGATGGCGTTTGGACGCCAGTTTGGGCCATCAAATCTCGGGTCAAATATGGACTATTATATATTACTGGAAACCCCAGGATGTCTACTTTCCAACTCAATTGATAGCGCACCAATTGGGCTTCTGTAGCTCCAAAAAATCCACTTCGAGTGCAGGGAGGTCAGAATCCAACAGCATCTGCAGTCCTTTCTCAGCCTCTGAATCAGTCTTTTGCTCAGATCCCTCAATTTCAGCCAGAAAATACATGAAATCACAAAAAAACATACAAACTCATAGTAAAGTCCAGAAATGTGATTTTTGCATAAAAACTAATAAAAATATAATAAAAAGTAACTAAAACATATTAAAAACTACCTAAAAATAATGCCAAAAAGCGTATAAATTATCCGCTCATCACAACACCAAACTTAAATTGTTGCTTGTCCCCAAGCAACTGAAAATCAAATAGGATAAAAAGAAGAGAATATACTATAAATTCCAAAACATCAGTGAAACTTAGTTCCAATCAGATGAGCGGGACTATTAGCTTTTTGCTTCTGAACAGTTTTGGCATCTCACTTTATCCTTTGAAGTTCAGAATGATTGACATCTATAGGAACTTAGAATTCAGATAGTGTTATTGATTCTCCTAGTTTAGTATGTTGATTCTTGAACACAGCTACTTTTATGAGTCTTGGCCGTGGCCCTAAGCATTTTATTTTCCAGTATTACCACCGGATACATAAATGCCACAGACACATAACTGGGTGAACCTTTTCAGATTGTGAGTCAGCTTTGCTAAAGTCCCCAGTTAGAGGTGTCCAGAGTTCTTAAGCACACTCTTTTTGCTTTGGATCACGACTTTAACCACTCAGTCTCAAGTTTTTCACTTGGACCTTCATGCCACAAGCACATGGTTAGGGACAGCTTGATTTAGCCGCTTAGGCCTGGATTTTATTCCTTTGGGCCCTCCTATCCATTAATGCTCAAAGCCTTGGATCCTTTTCACCCTTGCCTTTTTGTTTAAAGGGCTATTGGCTTTTTCTGCTTGCTTTTTCTTTCTTTTTCTTTATTTTTCACAAATTTTTTTTCGCAAGCTTTGTTTTTCACTACTTTTTCTTGCTTCAAGAATCAATTTTATGATTTTTCAGATTATTAATAACATTTCTCCTTTTTTATCATTCTTTCAGGAGCCAACAATTTTAACATTCATAAACTTCACTATAAAAAATATGCACTGTTCAAGCATTCATTCAGAAAACAAAAAGTATTGTCACCACATCAAAATAATTGAACTATTTTCAAGATAGAATTTGAAACTCATGTACTTCTTGTTCTTTTGTAATAGAAACATTTTTCATTTAAGAAAGGTGGAGAATTCATGGAATTATTCATAGCTTTAAGACATAGACACTACATACTAATGATCATGTAATAAAGGCAAAAACATAGTCAAACATAAAGCATAAAAATAAAAAATAGTAAAGCAATTAGACAAGGAGATTAAGAAACGGGTCCACCTTAGTGATGGTGGTGTCTTCTTCCTCTTGAAGAACCAATGGTGCTTTTGAGTTCCTCTATGTCTCTTCTTTGCCTTTGTCGTTCCTCCCTCATGGCTATTTGATCTTCTCTAATCTCATGGAGAATGATGGAGTGTTCTTGGTGCTCCATTCTTAGTTGCTCCATGTTGGAACTCAAATCTTCTAAAGAAGTATTGAGTTGTTCCCAATAGTTGTGTGGGGGGGGGGGGGAATGCATCCCTTGAGGCATCTCAGGAATCTCCTGATGAGGGACTCCTCATACTGCTTGTTGAGGTCTTTTGAAAAGATATGATTTTGAAAAGATATGATTGAAAATTTATTTTGAAAAAGATTTGAAGAGGAAATTAAAAAGATTTGAATTTTAAAATTGATGACTTAACTAACAAGAAATTAAAAGATATGATTCTAAAATTCAAATATTGAACCTTTCTTAACAAGAAAGTAACAAACTTGAAATTTTTGAATCAAATCATTAATTGTTAGCAATGATTTTCGAAAACATTAAAGGAGAATTGAAAAAGATTTGATTTTGAAAAAGATATGATTGATAGAAGAAGATATGAAAAAGATAAGATTTTGAAAATTTGTGAAAAAAATTGAATTTGAAACAAAATTACCTTTCTTGTGTAGTCCTGGCGTTAAACGCCCAGAATGGTATTCATTCTGGCGTTTAACCCCTCTTGGTGGCCATTTTGGGCGTTTAAACGCCCAGCTAGATACCCTGACTGGCATTTAAACGCCAAGAATCCTTTTTTACTGGGCGTTTTTCTAAACGCCCAGAATGCTGCCAGTTCTGGCGTTTAACGCCCATAATGATATCTTTACTAGCGTTTAAACGCCTAGAATGATACCCATTCTGGCGTTTAAACGTCCAAAGTGCCTCTTACTGGCATTTTAACGCCAGTGAGCTCTTTTTTCTTTGTAATTTTGGATCAAAACAAAGAAAACATGCAAGAACACCTTGAATGTCAAGATGAACACCAAGAACATTTTGAAAAATTTTTAGGAAAATAAAGACACACAAGACACCAAACTTAGAATTTGGCACTAAAATCAAACAAGAAACATAAAGTATATTTTTTTTGGTTTTATGATTTTATTGATTTTTTTTTGTATTTTTCGAAAATATTTTCGAAAAAGAAAATAAAGAAATTCAAAATTTTTAATAAGAATTCCAGGAATCATGCAATGTTAGTCTAAAGCTCTGGTCCAAAAAAGTAGGCATGGCTTAATAGCCAGCCAAGCTTTAAGTAAAAGCTTTAGTCCAAAAGTTTAGACATGGCTTGATAGCCAGCCAAGCTTCAGCATGAGGAAGACATACAACAGCCAAATTGATGGGAATCAACATCCTCCTACAATGATAGGTGGAAGCCTCGGTCCAAAAGAATTAGACATGGCTTAATAGCCAGCCAGGCTTCAACATATCATCTTGAAACTCTCGAATTCATTCTTAAAAATTTTATAATTTTTTTTTCGAAAACTAAAAATTTTCTTGAAAGATCTTTGAAAAAATTTTGAAAATAAAACAAAGAGAAAATTACCTAATCTAAGCAACAAGATGAACCGTCAGTTGTTCAAACTCGAACAATCCCCGGCAACGGCGCCAAAAACTTAGTGCACGGAATCGTGATTCGCACTTTTTCACAACTCCATGCAACTAACAAGCAAGTGCACTGGGTCGTCCAAGTAATACCTTACGTGAGTATGGGTCGATCACATGGAGATTGTTGGCTTGAAGCAAGCTATGGTCATCTTGTAAATCTTAGTCAGGCGGATTCAAATGGTTATGAGTTTTAATAATTAAAAGATAAATAAAACATAAAATAAAATAAAGTTACTTATGTAATTCCTTGGTAGGAGTTTCAGATAACCATTTGGAGATGCTTTATTCCCTCTGAATCTTTCTTTCCTATTGTCTTTATCCAATCATGCGTACTCCCTTCCATGGCAAGCTGTAGGATCCTCTCAGTGAAAATGGTCCGGCTACCATTTCTGTACGGCTAATCAACTGTCGGATTTCTCGTCTCGGATGAAAAATACCAGGCACAGCTACCACAGGACTAATCATCTGTCAGTTCTCGCTAGTGTCAGAATAGGACCCTTATCCTTTTGCGCACTGTCACTGCGCCCAACATTTGCAAGTTTGAAGCTCTTCACAGTCATCCCTTCCCAGATCCTACTTGGAATACCACAGACAAGGTTTAGACTTTTCGGATCTCAGGAATGCTGCCTATTGGTTCTAGCTTATACCACGGGGATCCTAATCATAAATTCAGATGCTCTGTTGTCAGGAGAGACGATGCGAACCCATGGGTTAGAGATCCAAGAGATTATACTTCAGCTGGTATCCAATGACTACATTGAACATCATGTAGACCGCTTTGTGGTTGTCAGGCACGCGGATCTTGGCTAGGTGAGTAATGAAGATTGGGTGATTGTCACGGGTCACCTCTTCATTCTGACTTATTTGAATTAAGTACAAGAGTATATCTTGGAGAAGAAGTAGGCGTGAATTGAATAGAAAAACAGTAGTAATTGCATTAATACTCGAGGAACAGCAGAGCTCCTCACCTTAATCTGTGAGGTGTAGAAACTCCACCGTTGGAAAATACATAAGAAAGAGGTCTAGGCATGGCCGAATGGCCAGCCTCCCTAACAGCATAATAATTCAAAAAAGGGTTCAAAGACTAAAAAAAGCTCCTTTTACAATAGTAAAAAGTTCTATTTATACTAAACTAGTAACCTAGGTTTACAGAAAATAAGTCTAAGTGCAGAAATTCACTTCCGGGGCCCACTTGGTGAGTGTTTGGGCTGAGCCTTGAAGCTTTCACGTGCATAGGCCCTTCTTGGAGTTAAACGCCAGCTTGGATGCCAGTTTGAGTGTTTAACTCCAGCTTTGGTGCCAGTTCTAGCGTTTTTACGCCAGAAAAGGGTCTTAGGATGGCGTTTGGACGCCGGTTTGGGCCATCAAATCTCGGGCCAAGTATGGACTATTATATATTTCTGGAAAGCCCAGAATGTCTACTTTCCAACGCAATTGAGAGCGCACCAATTAGGCTTCTGTAACTCCAGAAAATCCACTTAGAGTGCAGGGAGGTCAGAATCCAACAGCATCTACAGTCCTTTCTCAGCCTCTGAATCAGTCTTTTGCTCAGATACCTCAATTTCAGCCAGAAAATACCTGAAATTACAGAAAAACACACAAACTCATAGTAATGTCCAGAAATATGATTTTTGCATATAAACTAATAAAAACATAATAAAAAGTAACTAAAACATACTAAAAACTACCTAAAAACAATGCCAAAAAGTGTATAAATTATCCGCTCATCAACACTATTGAAAAGTAACCCTGGATCAACTGTTAAAATAGGAGTGAAGACACAACCTGAAGGAGAACCAACTTTCGAAAAAATGTACATATGCCTCGATGAATGCAAGAAAGGATTCAAGGCTGGGTGTCGGCCTCTAATTGGGCTAGATGGAGCCTTTTTGAAGACACACTTTGGAGGACAAATACTAGCCGCAGTAGGAAAAGACACCAACAACCATATATATGTCATCGCTAGGGCCATTGTAGAGGTTGAGAACAAGAAAAATTGGCGATAGTTTCTGGAGCTTCTGTTAGATGATCTAGGTGATGTAGCTTTTAACAACTGGTGCTTCATGTTCGACATGCAAAAGGTAACATTTAAGCTTTAAAAAATTTAACTGCTACTTTCAAGGACTCTGTTGGGACATAATTTAAATTTAAAGGTTCAGATAGAGTCATAACTGTTTATTTGGGGGACTTAATTGGGGCTCGATAACAGTAATTGCTAACTGTGCTGCATATGATGGCAGGGGTTAAGTCCAGCAGTCCGTGAATTGATGCCTGGAGTGCACCATAGGTTTTGTGTGTGGCACCTGTGGAAGAACTTTAACAAGCAATGGAAAGATCAAGAGTTAAGAACCATGTTATGGGAATGTGCAAGAGAAACAAATAGGCATGGCTTTGAACAGAAGATGGAGAAAGTAAAGAGAAAGAATGAGAATGCCTGGGCCTACTTGAACAAATGGCCAAAGGAAAGTTGGACGAAGGCATACTTTAGCCATGATCCGAAGCTGGATAACATTTGTAATAATGCGTGCGAGGTCTTCAATGCAAGGATAAAGGAGTATAGGGCAAAGCCTATACTCACTCTACTAGAGGAAATACGCATGTTCGTGATGAGAATAATTACAAAAAATAAAGTGAAGCTGCAACACCACATTGGTAGGTTACCTCCTATTCAGAGGAGCAGACTAGAGAAGATAAAGAAGGAGTCACAAAAATGGCGTCCAGTGTGATATGATGATGATGGCTATCATAGATTTGAGATTCATGAGTTTCCAACAAACATGGCTGTTGACTTGGAAAAGCATATATGCACATGCAGATTTTGGCAGATCACAGGTATAAGATTGTTTTTTTTTTCTTACTTGGTAGTAGTTATAAAATGTTTCAGAAGTACATATGAGGTCTCATTGGCAACTTTTGTAGAAAATGTAACGTTGATTGAAATAAAATATGTTAGGCATACAATTTAGTTTTGAACAAATTCTGATCTGAATGAATATAAACTGTTTGTGGCTGAACCTCCTCTCTGATTGAATATAATCTGGATTTCAGGCATGTCATGTGTCCACACATGTGCTGCAATAGCTAGACTCGATGGGAATCCTGAAGACTATTGTCACAAGTGGTTGATAATGGACTCATATAGAGAAATATATAAGCATTCCTTAAATCCCATCCATGGACAAGTAATGTGGGAGAAGTTTCAGTATAGTAGGCCCCAGGCTCCCAAGATTCAGAGGAAGCCAGGTCCTTTGAAGCAGAAACGACAAAAGGATGCATATGAAGAGCCTTCAGGAAGTAAGAAGAGTAAGACAGATGCAACAAAACTACCTAGAAAGTACAAGGAGTTTTCTTGTGCTTACTGTGGGACAAAAGGTCACACGAAGAGAAGCTGCTCCCACAGAAAAGCTAATGACATTGCAGCTGCCCTTGCTGCTGTAATAGCTAAGGAGAAAGAAAAGGGTTCTAATGCAGCAACTAATGTTGCCACTTCTGCAGCAACTAATGTTGCCACTTCTGCAGCCTCAATAAATGCTCCTTCGGAGATTGTGCTATCACAGACACCTTTTTCACAACCAGATAATGGAGATCAGGAACAAGTAGAAATCCAATATGTCCTATTATTTGTGTTTTTAACGTTTATTTTAAATATCTGTTTAATTTAATTTTTACTTTGATTGACAGGGACTTGTATTCTGCTCATGCAACCATAGGTAACTCCTGTAACGATGCCCGACAAATTACAACCTAAGAGGAAAGCATCTCCAGCCCCAGGATCATCAAGTGTTGACCCATTGCAAGGAGCAAGTGCTGGAACATCTTTAAGGATGGCTGAATTCATGAAATTTGTCCCAACACCAGGAGTGAAGCCAGCATTCAAAACTCCTAAGAAGAAATGAATTATATTTAGTTGTGATAGACTATTATAGTTAGGGTAGTTGTTTTCTTAATTATGTTTATCTTGTGTCACTGGAACATGGTTATGTGTGTCCAAATACTTGGCTATTTTGTTAAAGAATTTCTGGATGTATTTTGTTCATGACTTTCTGGATATTTGTTCAGTTGTTGGCAAGTAATGCTTTTGGATATTCACTAAATATAGACACTTTATTTCAGGTTTATGAATGATACCAATATGTTTAATATTTAGCTTTCCTTCTTTACTATTGCAACATGACATATGTACCAGAGGAGCTAACACCATGCTTCTTTTTCATGAAAATTTGAATACAATGCTTTCATTCACCTTCAGAGTACACACCTTCAGGTGCACACTTTTAATCAAAATTTAATCATACTTACACCATACATGACAGTCAGAAACACAACTAAACAAATAACCAAACTTAAAATACTAATCCATATTTTCAAACACCTAATTCAACTTCCATTGAAGTAATTCTCCATGCTAAATTCATCTTCCAACTATCATCACTGCTTGTAGGTTGTGTTTTGCCCACTAAATTCAGTTCTTCTTCACCGTCTGCCCACATAAAGAAATCACATACCACATTCTCGCAGAAGTTGGAGGGAATGAAAGAGGAAGGAAGGGAGAACTCTTAAATTTTGGAAGGAATGATTTGATTTCAAATGCAATGAGGGAATGACATGTGGTATATTTTGGGGTTGGTTGTAAAATTAGTAAGAAGGAGGGAACAATTCTTTAATTTTAGAGAAAAAAATTTAATTTTAATTACAATAAAAAAGTGATATATGGCATATTTTAGTTGTAAAATTAGTAATAGATAATAAATGTTTTAATGGCACTTGACAATTTCTATTATTGTACATTACTACTATGGCACTTCTTCTTGAAGGAAATAAACATTAGTAATGGTCATAATTAATATAATCTACACTTTTAAAAAATTCATATAAATAATTATAAAAGATAAATCATCACTTATTATTTAAAAAAGAAAAAAAAGAAAAGCTCAAATAATAGACAAATAAGTGGTTTACATTGATTGAACTTATGT
>NC_029788.2:31742646-31752848 GCF_000816755.2 Arachis ipaensis
CCTATTTATGGAAGCCCTCACTAATCCTATTTATGTACCTTCATAGAATATAAAACATCCATGCACTAAATTAAAAAGGGTTGTTTGGGATTAATATTAGTGATTGATATATTGGACAACTGAAATGATCTTGTAGTATACATAACATTTGAAGCGTGTATTGGCTAAAATAAAAATCAACAAAAAATTAAAAGCTACAACGCTTACATTGTGTAGAAGAAAAATAGAAAAAAAGAAATGGTAAAAAATTATATTAGCTTCAATTTAAGGCTGAAAAGCAATTTCTGAAAGGTTAAGATCTATTGTTACTGTTTTAAAGTCTAGCCGGTGGCAAGAATTGTTAAAATGGAACTGAAATTAGAATTGAATATTACTAAAATTTATTTCAACTATTTATAATTAAAGAACTTTGACAACAAAATCGACTTCCTTCTGTGACAATTTACTCAAATTTATTTAATTAAAGCAAGATAATTATTTTATAAGTCATTATAATTTTATCAAAATTTCAATTAAATTTATAATTAAGTTTTTATATTAGAAAAAAATTTTGAGTTAAATTTTTAAGGACAATTACCACTAGAAATGAAAGCAGATCATGTTAGGACAAACTTCACAATTAAAAATGTTGAGTTTGAAAAATAATTTTTTTCCACGGTATCTTTAATCCTACAAGTTAAGAATTAATTTGTTGCGGTACTCAGTTCTATTTAACGATTTATCGCTGGCCAATGGGTTGTTGTATACACAAGGCGGGATTCAAACTCCCGACATTTACTTAAGCGAACTAGTGAGCTAACTAATAGACTAACCCAACTTAGTTAAAAAACAATTTAATTTATTAATGATGACAAATATGAGTTTGGTTGGGTTAAAAGCCCAATTTGTGTTTGATTGTTGTATAGTTGTGCAGGCCCAAAAGTCATTGGTGCAGCCCAAACAATGGAACCACAAGGCCAAAAAATCAGCAAGCCGAATAACAAGAACAATATGTACAAAGAGTTCTTAACAAAGACCAAACCCACAAGCCTCAAACACAAACTCCATCAGCTGCAATGTTACACACTTCCGGTAAAGCTTAAGATGAAAAATGGAGTTCACTTCTCAATCCATCATCGAAGAAAAAAGAGGAAAAAGTCAAATCACATTGGAGCCATAAATCAAATCTAGGGAAGATCAAGCATAATTAGAAAAAAAAAGTTAAAAGTTTTCCATAAACATACAAATCAATTACTTGCTTAATCTTCCTTCCCTCTGTGCATACATTTCGAATAACAAGAAGAAAAAGGATTAATTATTCAAATACTTATTATGTTAACTAATTGAGTTGTGTAATTAGAAATTTTATTTAAAGAGTTAATAGTCAAAATCGTCGTTGAAAGATACCCGATTTTCATTTTGGTCTTCGAAAGATAAAATTAATAAAAATTGTCTTCGAAAGATACATGACTTGGTCACGTTAATCCTTCCGTCAGTTGGATGATGACGTGTCACGTTAAGTGCCACGTGGCATGATGACGTGGTGGGTTAATACCACGTGTCACAAGATGATTGGTTGACGTGTGAGTTCAGTGACACCTGGCACGCCACGTGTCACTTGACATGTAAAAAAGTTATTTATAATCAAAATAGTTCTTGAAAGTTCAGACGTAAGTCATTTTCATCCCTAAAATTTTAAAAATTAATCAAATTAGTTCTTATATAATTTTTTTTAATTAATAATTTTTTTTTAAAAAAAAAACGGGGTACATTTTGTAATTATTTTTATGATGGTTAATGATAAACCTACAAAAATATGGGAGCAAGGAATCCATGGCCATATATATATACTCAAAATTAAAATGTATGTATTTGCTAACCTAAACAAAGTTATATGCTCAAAATCAAAATTTATGTATGTTAACCTAAACAAAGGTATACCAATATTTTTTTCTACCACATATTTTTTTTCATTACAGTATTACTTACATATGAGAAGGAAAAACCCTAATATAGAGGTGAAGATTAAAGAAAACATCCTACGAAAAGTTAAAAGTTTTAAGTATCTTGTGTGTATCATACAGGATAATGGAGAGATTGAACAGGATGTGAATCATAGGATCCAAGCAGGTTGGTCAAATGGCGGAGTGCATCTGGTTTTATATGCGACAAAAAAGTGCCTTTAAAACTTAAAGGTAAATTCTATTGCACCGCTATAAGACCGGCTATGCTTTATGGTACGGAGTGTTGGGCGGCTAAAGGGGAGCACGGACATAAGCTGAGTGTGGCAGAGATAAAGATGTTGAGATGGATGAGTGGTCATACGCGATTGGATAAAATAAAGAACGAAGATATAAGGGAGAGAGTTGGAGTAGCACCCATTGTGGAAAAGATGGTTGAATCGCGTCTCAGGTGGTTTGGACATGTGAGAAGAAGACCGATAGAACATCCAGTCAGGAGGGTGGATGAGATGGAAGATGGATAAGGGGCGAAAGGCAGAGGAAGACTTAAAAAGACCATCCATGAGGTGGTCAAACGAGATCCACATGTAAACGGTCTCTTTGTAGATATGATATATGACAGAGCACATGACGTCGTTTGATTCATGTAGCCGACCCACTTAGTGGGACAAGGCTTTGTTGTTGTTGTTGTTGTTGTTGTTGTTGTACGGTATTACTTACATATAGGATGTAATGGTAGTGATATTAAAAGAAAAATTATATAATCTATCTCAAATATATGAAACACACAAAAAAAAGTTATGATCTTTGCATGTAGTACGCTTAAGAAGCAATTCGTTTAGCATATATAATAATAATAATAATAATAATAATAATAATAATAATAATAATAATAATAATAATAATTATGATGATGAAGTTGGTGGATCAGGGTGGGCTGAAGGTGTGGGCTTCAAGGTCCCCTTGGGCCTGCCTCTAGGCCTTTTTGGTGGTGCTACAGTGTTGGACTGGGCTGAGCTTGTTGGCTGTGTTGCTGAAGCAATTTTTCTCTTCACAGTGAGCTTGGGAGTGGGCTGTGTAGATGCACTTTTCTTTCCTCCCTTAGCAGCTGGAGGGATAGAGTTGTTGCTTCCCCTGGATTGGTTGCCCTTGCTTTGTTTCTTGGAATTTTGGGCCTATGAAACATTTGCAGTCAATACAGAAGAACATAAGGCATGAGTAAAAAATTCTCAGACATGCAATGTAAAAAAATTTGATGAATATACCTCATTCTCAATAGGTTTAGGGCATCTGCTTTTATTATGCCCAACAACACCACATATAGAGCACCTCTGTTTCTCCCCCTTCCTGGACATGTGAGTGCGGCTGCTTTCTTCTTCATCTCCAGCAGCTGGCTTCCTTTTTTTGACTTGCCTGTGACTAGGTCTTCTGTATGGGGGAGGCATTACATCAGGATGTGGTGTAATCTCCCATAGGTCAGGGCCATTCAATGGGTGAATTACTGCCTCGTAGCACCTCAAGTATGCTTCTCTCTTGTAGCAGTTAGCCACATAAGGTTCCAACTCAAGCCCTTTGAACTTGATGCAACTAATTGCATGGATACAAGGTATTCCACTCAACTGCCACCTTCTACAAGAGCACTCACAGGATCCTAAGTCAACAGTAAACTTATCTAACCCATTCATAACCTCATATGTCTGAGCAGCAGACCAATATGGACGCCAGTCACCAGCAGATCTAGACCTCTTCTCCAATTTGATTCTAATCCTAGGTAAGATTGTCCCTGCATACTTCTGAGCCAACTCCCTATTCTCTGCCCACCTAGTCATCAGTTTAACCCGGATCTCCTCTAACATTGTTAGTATAGGTTTCTCTCTAGCATCAACTATGGCAGCATTAAAGCTTTCAGACATATTGTTAACCAGTGTATCTACCTTAGAGTTATAGGTAAACCTAGATCTAGACCAATACCTAGGGGGGATAGCATTTAGGTACCTATAGGCTTCCTGATTCACAGCCTTTAGTTCGGCCATGTTCTTCTCCCAGTCCCTCCAGTGAGTAGCCTTAGCACACCTCCACATTATTTGCTTCAAATGTAACCCTGGAAACCGTTTCCTGAAATTGCTGTATAGGTGCCTCACACAGAATCGATTCTCCACACCTGGTATAACAGTTTCGTATGCTGGCAACAAACCCTGTAAGCAGAAAATGGAGGACCAAATAGTCATTGATACTTGAGATAAAGTAATTCAGAGTTTCAATGTACATAAGTTAAATTTGGTTTAGGATTGCTTACTTTCTGCTGGTCAGACATAAAAGTAGTTCTTCCCATCTTCTCAACACCAATGTCAGTTGCAAGATGACTAAGGAACCAAGTCCATGAGTCCTTGGTCTCAGCCTCTACAACTGCATAGGCAACGGGCAACATTTGATCGTTTGGATCCCAACCAATGGCAGTGAGCAGTTGTCCCCCCTGTGGTGTCTTCAAAAAACAGCCGTCTAGACCGATAAAGCTCCTACAATGGTTGAAGCTCTGCTTGCATGCTTCCAAGCAGATATATATCCTCTGAAAGATACAGCAGCTGGTTTGTGATGAGGCAACCTCGTTTTCAACTTCAGGGTACCTTTGCACTTGTAAGCGAACAGATGTCCCAGGATTTGCCCGCATCAGCTCATGTGCATAATCATATATCCTCTTATACTGTTCTCGAAAGGTTCCCTGGATTTCATCAAGTGCAATCTGCTTTGTCCTCGTTGCCATTGACTTGGTGACAGTCAAGTTCCACTTTTTTTGAGCCTTTGAAACTAACTCCCTAATCTTCACCCTCGGATTTGATTCCACTTTCTTCTTGAATGCCTTCCCTAGCCATCTAGAGTGCAAAATCCCCACCCTGTGTGTTTGTGTACACGTGTGAGTCAAGTTCATGCTACGAAGCTGCCAACTATCCTCTTCTTTCATCTTCGCAGCATACAGCCAAAACGGACACTTGCCAGTGCAAACTGCCCTTACCCTCTGCAGATCACACTTTCTAAATGTGATTGCCCGAGCCCTCTGCACAGCATATGCAGTCACAGTGTCCTTGAACTCTTCCCTTGTAGCATACACTGTGCCCACTTCCCACTTGTACTGGCTCATGTCTTTTTGATGCTTGTGAACTGGATAACTCTGTCCCTGGTGGTCTGAGTCTGACCCTAAACCTCCAACCTCGTGGTCATCCTCTACTTCATCACTCCCTGCTCCATCTTCATCCTCAAAGTTTTCAGTTGCAACCCTCTTATTTTTCACTGCCCGACTTTTTTCATTCAGCACATTAACATCTTCAAATCCACTGACAGCAGGATCAAGCTCATCTTCACTGCTGGTAAAGTGTAAATCATCTTCAGTCTCTTCCTCTTCCTCAGATGGTTCGTACTCTGAATCAAAGCTATCACTATCACTATAGTTACCCATATTAGCATCCAGATTAGCATCATCACCACCCTCTGTATTCTCGGCCCCAGAGATATCAGCAGCTACATCAGATTTTTTTGAACCAACATCTTCTCCTCCATACACAACCAGCTGTTGTCCCACATCATCCATCCTATGACCCCCCCCAACATCAATGTATCCACAAGCAGGAAACACCTGCTCTTCCTCAACCTTGTGCACTACATACAACTCAACATAATCCCTTACCTCAGCTATTTTGCACATAGCAATAGAATCTGCATCAGACTTAAACAGCTTCAAATTTTTCTCCAAGTCTTCATGTGTTGGATCCTTGAACCATAACGAAGGGATATTCTCCTCCACATATCCAAACTGCTTTAACTCCGCATAAGCTTCAAATACAGACCACCGATCACCATCAATTTCTTCTATCATTGTGGTTTCTCCCCCCACATACTCTAACGGCCCATTCCGATAGGTAAAAAACCCTCCATGGTAGACTTTCAGTTTAAAGTACGCCATTGGCTTCTCCAACAACCTATACACAGTGCCATATCACAGAAATAGAAGAAAAAATTAAAACCTAAACCACACAATGATCTTTATTACTACTCTCAGAAACTGGTAAACAGCTACACATACCTGACAGAATGTGCACGACCCTGCCTTTCAGTAGACCAGACTCGGCTGCGATCTTCACTCCAAGAGCACCTTCTAGCGTTTCTGAATCTTCCCTAGGGCACGGTGGAACAACATTGGTGAGATGAGACGTTATGATTAATGTTGGGTTTAAGTTGAGGGTTAGGAAGCATATGAAGCGGTGAGGTGTTTCGCGCGAAACACAAAAACTTCAGAAGGGTATCATCGTCATTTATAAAAAATTTACTTCTTAAAGGATACCCCAAGCTCCCACCTTGGATATTCCCCACCGACTTAAATAACTACTCACGCCTTGTATCCATCGGACTCTCGGCTACAAACCTCATGGGCTTCTTGCCAAACACATTTGATTCTTTTTCCATATTGACTCTTCTTTATCTCTCAGAAAACAATCTCACTGGAGTGTTTCCTGAGTCTTTTTCAAAACTAACCAAGCTATAGAGATTGGATCTCAGCAACCAAAAGCATAATAACAAGTTGTCGGGTACGATTCAATTTCTTTCATCCATGCCAAAATTGGTTGAAGTGAATCTTGAGGGGAATTCCATCGAGGGTTCTATCTCAGACTTATCCAATTCCACCAGCTTGCAATATCTATTTCTTGCAAACAATCGGTTAACGGGTGTAGTTCCACCTTTTCTGGGATTGCTCAATAATATCTCTCAAGTATCATTGGAAAACAACTGGTTGCAGGGTCCTCTTCCTGCATTTAATAAGAGTCGGGCTCCAAAGCTAAATTTCACTTCTAATGGATTCTGTTTAGACCATCCTGGACCTTGTGATCACAGAGTCACCACTCTGCTTCAAGTTGCTCAGACACTTTATTATCCATTTCTGTTGGCACAATCGTGGCGAGGAAACAATCCGTGTCAAGATTGGAATTTTATCACCTGTGATGATAAGGGCAACATCAGAACCGTAAATTTGACCAACTTGAATTTGACGGGAACAATATCTCTCTCATTCAAGAATTTAACGGTTCTAGAAGGATTGTATCTTGGTGGAAATAGACTGAACGGTTCCATACTAGATATCTTGACAAGTCTACGACAACTCAAGATTCTGGATGTGTCTAACAATAATTTATCGGGAAGTCTTCCACCGTTCTCAAAAAAAAAACCATTGTCATTACCACAGGCAATGCTTTTCTCCAGTAGTCTCACTCGCCGAAAACCTCGCTCTCTTCTACTTTCATTATAGGTACGCTCATTATTATCTCTACATTGAGCAATGTTAAACTTATGGAAAATAAAAAAATAACAAAATTAAAACTATGTTAAACTTAAAAATATATAGAAATATATATATATATACTAGATTAAGATCCGGGCATAAAGAGCTAAATTAATTATATTATATAGTATAAATCTAAAACGCTATATATATATATTGTTTCGGGATATATTAGATAATATGTGAATTAATATTAAACTTAAAAGTTAATTTGTAAAAAATATTGTACAATACATTTATTTAATTTGGCATTTTTTTAATCTAAATTTTTATTTTGTAATTATTCCTCACTTCAATGTATGCAAACAGGTATATCAGCTGGTGTTGGCGTTATTGTAATGATCTTTGTTGCAATTTCTTATTATTGCAAGAGGCATTTCAGTAGGATAATGCTGAACAAAGAAACATCTCTTGTTCGACAATTTGGGGAGCAAATAAATAATGCAACACTAGTGAGATATACTTATGCAGAAGTAGAACAGATGACAAACTCATTTCAAGAAGAGTTAGGAAAAGGAGGATTTGGTATTGTATACAAAGGAAGTTTAAATGATGGTTGTCAACTGGCAGTGAAGATACTTAAGGAGATGAAAGGAAGTGTAGAAGAATTTGTAAACGAGGTTGTTACTATCAGTAGAACATCTCATGTGAACATTGTTTCACTTTTGGAATTTTGCTATGAAATGAATAAACAGGCTCTTATTTATGAATTCATGTCTAAGGGCTCTTTGGATAAATATAAATGTAAAGAGGGATCTTCCGAGTTAGATTGGAAAACACTACTTCAGATTGTAACTGGCGTTGCTCAAGGGTTAGACTACTTACATCGAGGGTGCAATACAAGAATTTTGCATTTTGATATCAAACCCCAAAATATGCTTCTTGATGAAAAATTTTGTCCAAAAATTGCTGATTTTGGACTAGCTAGAATATGCAAAAAGGATGAAAGTGTTGTGTCTATATTAGACAGAAGAGGGATTCCGGGTTATATTTCACCAGAAATGTTTAGTCGAAGGAATGGTAGAGTTTCTCACAAGTCAGATGTATATAGTTATGGAATGCTAATTCTTGAAATGATTGGAGGAAACGATAATTATGATATTGGAGAATCTCATAGTACTGAATACTTTTCTGATTGGATTTTGAAGGATATCAAAGAAGATAAAATTCGTCTATTGAGATTTGCTTCTGGAAAAGATGATGAAGATATAATAAAAAAGATTTTATTTGTCGGTTTATGGTGCATCCAAATGAATCCATCAGATAGACCAAAAATGTGTAAAGTGGTGGAAATGTTACAAGGAAAACTTGAATCAATATCACTAGAGTCCATCATATCTTCTCCGACAGTACCTCTCTTACAGCATTCAGATGCATCTCATAGCTGATTATATGACACAGCAAATTCGATAATTGAAGAACTAAATGATTAGGTTCACCTAAACAAAAGGTATGTGTTTATAATTTAAAACTCAAAAATTCTTCTTAGTTTTAATTTTGTTGTTCAGATTTAATTTAAATTTAATTGGACCTAAATTTTTAGGTTTAACTTAATTTGAAATTGGAATTAGCTTTAACTAGTGAATTTTAAATATATTATTCTAATTATTGAGATTGGTATTGTTGATGGTTTAGATAATAAATTTTGATTGATTTTAATCTCTTGTGCTTAAAATTAAAGAATTACGTACATTTAATTTAATTGGATTGTTATAATTATTTTTTTTTTTAATTCATGCACGTCAAGTGCCTTTATAACACTTTGAATTTTGAATTGCATGTTTACTTGTATATTATGTTTGTATATCTCTTAAGTAACAATTGAGCTAAAAGATTATTGATTCTGTTTAGAAATAATTATAAATCTTAAAGTAATTTTACTTTTCTGCATGTAATTAATGATTTTTTTGGCTGACTTAGAGAGTTATTTGCTTATTTATTGAAGAAACAATACAAGATCATTATGATGATTATATAAAGGAAATATTTGAGTTTCAATTCTGACAACTATTGAAATGTTCGTTTCTTGTTTTATTGCTTTAAATCAATCATATATAAATGAGTAGTGTAAATTATAATTATTTTTATATGTTATTTTTAATTTTTATTTTGGTTTGTCATATTTTCAGCAGTGCTAAAATGGTAATCACATAAGAGTGTCAAAATGATGACCACAAGACTTAAGGATATTTTGATCTATTGATAATATTAATCTATATAAAACTTTAATTTATGGTTAAACTTATAGAATTAACTTTTTTGTTATTGTACTTTAAAACAATCTTAGTTAAAATAAAAAATGTTTAAATTATTTATGTTATTATGTATTATACAAATATTGACTTCGTTAGTAAATTAGTTAATATATTAATTAAATAAAAAATGAATATAATTTGCTAAATTGCGTGTGTAATTTGTATTAAAAGAAATTATTGCAAAATGAATGTTGTGTTTTTGTATCTAATTAATGAAATAGCTCTAGATAGTTGCTTATCCAATTGAAAGACATATAAATAATATTAAGGCATATTTGTATCTGGTTAGCCCACAAAAATTAAACTTAAAATTGTGTATCTTTATCATATATATCATATAAATTAAAAGTATTATTAGACTTGTGTAATGGATCTAGTACTTTCAATTCCTACTAATATTAATAATAAAGAAATATCCAAACACAATATTAGTGGATTTGAAGATACACAAGTGATTGAGGTCTCATAATCTTCTCCTTTGTTAATTTATTATTGCTTTGAAAATTCTTTTAAAAAAAATGGTCAAAATATATGTCTCCCTTTCTTTTTTATTAATCTAATCTATTAATATATCTTCTTCTGTTGTGCTTTAAGGGGCAATAATGAATGAAAAATGGGAAAAAATCATAAAAAAGAGGGAACACAAGTACACAACAACTCCAAATATTCTCTCCCAATTAG
>NC_029788.2:31758389-31765885 GCF_000816755.2 Arachis ipaensis
ATCACATAAGAGTGTCAAAATGATGACCACAAGACTTAAGGATATTTTGATCTATTGATAATATTAATCTATATAAAACTTTAATTTATGGTTAAACTTATAGAATTAACTTTTTTGTTATTGTACTTTAAAACAATCTTAGTTAAAATAAAAAATGTTTAAATTATTTATGTTATTATGTATTATACAAATATTGACTTCGTTAGTAAATTAGTTAATATATTAATTAAATAAAAAATGAATATCATTTGCTAAATTGCGTGTGTAATTTGTATTAAAAGAAATTATTGCAAAATGAATGTTGTGTTTTTGTATCTAATTAATGAAATAGCTCTAGATAGTTGCTTATCCAATTGAAAGATATATAAATAATATTAAGGCATATTTGTATCTGGTTAGCCCACAAAAATTAAACTTAAAATTGTGTATCTTTATCATATATATCATATAAATTAAAAGTATTATTAGATTTGTGTAATGGATCTAGTACTTTCAATTCCTACTAATATTAATAATAAAGAAATATCCAAACACAATATTAGTGGATTTGAAGATACACAAGTGATTGAGGTCTCATAATCTTCTCCTTTGTTAATTTATTATTGCTTTGAAAATTCTTTTAAAAAAATTGTCAAAATATATGTCTCCCTTTCTTTTTTATTAATCTAATCTATTAATATATCTTCTTCTCTTGTGCTTTAAGGGGCAATAATGAATGGGAAATGGGAAAAAATCATAAAAAAGAGGGAACACAAGTACACAACAACTCCAAATATTCTCTCCCAATTAGAGGGGAAAAAAAACTAAAGAAAACAAAACAGTGTGACGCTCCGCCAACAGTACAACAGTAAGAGGGGAGGATTTTGAAAAAAAAATTAAAAAAATAAAAAATTTAGTTAATTTTGCTTCTTTTTAACATGGAAAATCACGGGCCAAAACCCACAAGATTCAAATATATATGCTTTTTTAATAAAATTATTAAAAATTATTACAAACATATCAACAGCCATACTAGAACAAGAATTAATTTTGAAAATTGAAGATGAGCGGTGGAGTGAGCGGGGAAGAGACTTTGAGGGTGAAACACGGTGAGGCAGCCGATAATGTCGGCAGAAGAGATAAGGGGGAGAGCGGGGGAGGGCTTGCATCAGGAAAAAAGGAGGATCATACTTCGGGAGGGGTTTCTAAGCCTTTGAAGGTTTCTTTCAGGGATAAAGTTGTGGGTTCTAAGATTGCTAAAGCTTTTTCACTCGTTGAAACTTTGTTGGGAGATAACATTGCAGTAGTTTCTGGGAAGCAAGGAGATCTCTTGCCACCGAGTGTCACGTTTACCCAAGAAGCTAAGAATTGTTTGGCAGAACCATATAAGGATGCTATAGTGATTAAGGTGTTAAGTAAACATTATAGCCACACTGCATTGTCTCATAAACTCCGAACGGTATGGCGGATTAAGGGAGGTTTTGATTTATTGGACGTAGGGTTTGACTACTTTCTTGTGAAGTTTGATGTGGCTGAGGAGCGAGAAAAGGTTCTCTTAGGAGGCCCATGGATAATTGAGGGAAATTATGTGGCAGTGAAGCCTTGGGATGAAGAGTTTAGATCAAGTGAAAACTGTTTTGGAGCAACTTTAGTGTGGATTAGAATTTCTGAATTACCAATTTGGTGCTACCAAGAAGATGCAATGCTCCGTGTTGCGGCTGTAGTTGGCATTCCCGTCAAGATTGATTTGACAACAAAATTAGCTGAAAGAGGACGATATGCTCAAGCCTGTGTTCAGATAGATTTAGGATTTCCAATGACTAAGAAGATTCTTGTTGAAGGTGTTGAATATGAGGTTGAATATGAAAGTCTTCACCTTATTTGTGGCTCCTGTCTCAAGTTTGGTCATGATATGAAGGTGTGCAAGACTGCCAGCAATGCGGGAGGAGGAACTAATGCTAGGGTGGTCGGCGATGTAGCAAAGCAGCCAGAAAGTTCAAATTCAAAAAATCCAGTGCATGTGGAAAAGGAAAGTTTTAATTTTGGCAAGAATCTTGGAGATGAGACTGTAAATGTTGCTGTCCTGGATTTGGTGGAGAGTGATTTGCATGCTGTTCATGTAGACCATGCACAACATGAGGATTTGGAAGGCTGGACTCAGGTGATCAGGAAAGGAAAATATAAAATGGGTCAAAAGCCTTCTCCTAGCACCCATCAGGTCCAACCAAAAGCAAAGAAGACTCCTAACAAGGCTACCAATACTTGGACAAGGCCTAATCACCAACGTACAACACATGCTACTGGATCCAAAGTAAAATTAAGCAGGGGCATCAATATTGGAAAACCGGTTAGTGTGGCTTCTTCGGGGACCCGACACAACGTTCACCATCAGCAGCAAGGTGAGACAACAAATGGCATTGTGCGAAAGCGTCCTCGCCCAAACTCTTTGCAGAATTCACCAGTAGATAAGGATGGAGCATCGACGATGGGTGTGGCGCAAGTTTCAACGGCGAAAGTTGTGCTGCAACTTGAGAGTCCATTAAAGGCGGGATCGTTGGAGACAGGGACATCATGTTGAGTCTCGGGTTTGTTATTGGAGCTCCCTTTTTACTGTTTTTTATGGATAGTTTCAATATCATAGCCTGGAATGTGAGGGATGCGTCTAACAAGATGGCCCGTGTGCATTGCAAAAATTTGGTGAGAATATATAAACCATCTTTCTTCTTTCTCTTTGAGACTCATACCATGTTTAATGATTTGAAGAATTTTTGGGATAAGTTGGGTTTTCATTGTGTTGGTATTGAGGAAGCAGTAGGACACAGGGGTGGCATTTGGTTTCTATCTTTTATTGCTAATGCTTCTTGTGTGGTTATTGACCAAATTGACCAATGTATCATAGTGAAAGTGAGTGTGGGTAACTTAGTTTGGCTTTGTAGTGCAGTGTATGGGAGTCCTCAATTCGAAAAAAGAAGTATGCTTTGGGATCATTTGCATTCTATTAATTCAGGCCATAATGGACCGTGGATGGCCGTTGGTGTTTTTAATGAGATTGTGGCGCCAGATGAGAGTACAGGTGCTTATTTTTCTTCTCACAGAGCTAGTCTATTAGCTACTACTCTAGATGACTGTGAGCTCTTTGATCTTAAAGTGACTGGTAGGAGATATACTTGGTATAGAGCAGTTCAGGCTGGCAGGAACTTGGCTAAAAAGTTAGATAGAGCTCCAGTTAATGAGGCGTGGATGACAATGTTTCCTGAGGGTTATTCTAAAATTCTTAGCAGGCTTCATTCTGATCATTGTCCTATTTTAGTTCATTGTCATGGTGGCCCCAGAGTGAAAGATTCTCGTCCTTTTAGGTTCCAAGCTACGTGGACAACACATCCTTCTTATAAACATGTTATTAGTAAGGCTTGGAATCAAGAGTTTGGAGGCGTTACTGAAAGGCTTAAGATGGTTCAACAGGCTTCTTTGGACTTCAACTCAAAGATTTTTGGAAATATTTTTGTGCAAAAAAAGTAAGCTGGAATATCAGATTGATCAGATTCGACGACGTTTGGAGGTTAGCGATGTGTTATCTCTGAGAATTAAAGAAGCTGAACTGAGGGAAGATTACAATAGGCTTTCATTGCAAGAAGAACTTTTTTGGTACCAGAAATCTAGGGAGCATTGGGTCAAGTATGGGGATAGAAACACTAAATTCTTTCATCTTCAGACTTTGGTGCGTAGAAACCATAATAGAGTACATGGATTATATGTTAGAGATGGGTCTTGGTCTACTGATCCAGATATTCTCCAGGAAGAAGCCCTCTCTTTTTACAAGAAACTCTTTGGTACAACGGAAGAGGTTGAGGTTGATTGTTTAGGGGATGTTCCGATACCCACTCTAAGCACCGAGGCTTGTGCTAGGTTAATTGACCCTGTCTCTTTTGCGGAAGTCAAGTCAGCAGTATTCAGTATGAGCCCTTTTAAGGCTCCTAGTCCAGATGGCTTTCAAGCTTATTTTTTTAAAGAATATTGGGAGATAGTAGGCACTAAGATTTGGAATATTGTCCGGAGCGCTTTCTTGGGAGGGTACTTAAATCCTAGCATCATGGAAACTCTGATTGTGCTTATTCCTAAAATTGATAACCCTACCTTTATGAAGGATTTCAGGCATATTAGCTTGTGTAATGTTGTTTATAAAATTATCACCAAAGTATTGACTAATCGACTTCGGCCTTTTCTTCCAGATATTGTTAGTCCTTTGCAAGGAGGTTTTATTCCGGGTCGTGGTGCTCCTGATAATATTATTGTGGCCCAAGAAATTCTGAATTTCATGAAGCACACAAAATCCAAGAAAGTTACTCTTGCTTTTAAAATTGATCTTGAAAAAGCTTATGATAGGATGGATTGGAGGTTTTTGGAGAGTACTCTCATTGCTTTTGGTTTTCCTATCATCACTGTTAATTTGATTATGAATTGTGTCCGTGCATCATCTCTTTCTATTATGTGGAATGGGAATAGATTGGATAGTTTTGCTCCTAGAAGGGGGCTTAGACAGGGCGATCCAATGTCTCCTTACTTATTTGTGCTTTGTATGGAAAGACTTGCTTGCTATATATCTCATAAGGTGGTCGAGGGTGTGTGAAAACCAGTTTCTATCACTAGGGGTGGCCCAAAATTTTCTCATTTAATGTTTGCAGATGATCTCTTACTTTTCCGTCAGGCTACAAAGAGTCAGGTCCAAATGGTCATACATTCTCTTAACCTTTTTTGCAAGGCATCTGGCATTAAAGTGAATCTTGAAAAGTCTAAAGCTTTTTGTTCTAAAAATGTGACTGCTCGTAGAAGAGATATTTTTACTAGTGTTTCTTCAATACGTTTTGCTTTGGACTTAGGAAGATATCTTGGAGTTAACCTTAATCATTCCCGTACCAGTAGGGCTTCTTTTCATTCGATGATTGAAAAGGTGAGGGGAAGATTAGCTAACTAGAAAGGAAGGCTTCTAAATAAAGCAAGGAGACTTTGCCTGATCAATTCTGTTACAGCATCCATTCCTGTCTATCATATGCAGGTATCTTTTTTTCCAAATTAGGTTTGCGATAAATTGTCTTCTATGATGAGACAGTTCCTTTGGAAGGGTCAAGTTGATGGTAGAGGTCTTTCTCTTGTTAATTGGAGGACCGTGATCACTCCAAAGAAATTTGGTGGCCTGAGTGTTAGAGATCCTGTGTGTGTTAATATATCTTTACTTGATAAATTGGTTTGGCAACTTTTTCATTGTCAGGACAAGCCTTGGGTTGCTCTATTGAGGGCAAAGTATCTGAGGAATGAGGGAGTTTTAGATGGCCCTGTTCCTTGCAACGCTTCTCATGTTTGGAAGAGTATCTCAAAGGTTTTTGGTGCTCTTAAGGATGCCTTCTCTTGGTGCGTTGGGTCACTTGATCAATCTTTTTGGTTTGACAATTGGAGTATTGAGGGCCCAATTGCTCAAGATGTCCCTTTTGTATATATATCTGACTCTGATTTAACTGTTAGAAACGTTTAGAAAGATGGTCAATAGAATTAGAAGAATAGAAGACACCTCAACATACAGTCAACAGCTAAGGACTAAGGAACATACCAAACTCAAGAACACACTAAACTCAAAAAATTAACAATCAACAATAACTACCTCAGCAAATCAACTCAGACACACAAGAATTAACTCAGAAAATAAGAATAACTAAAAATAAATTTCACAGCATAGAGCACAAAGGTGAGGGAGAGGGAGCACGACGCACACACAAGATGGAGCGTGGCAAACTGGAGCAGGGAGGGCCATCCCTCCTGAAATTTCCTTATGCCAGTTCTCTCTCTGCAGCAGTCTATCTTTTGGAGTTTGAGTGGAAGTTGTCCCGGTTCAAGTACCGCCAAGATGAACCTTACCCCCAAGCTTCGAAGAGCCCAACAAGCTCAAATTGGTCAGCCTTGGAGCGCGGCAGAACAGGGACTGTGCGACGGAAATAAACCAAACCCTAATGAAATTGATTCACAGAAACGATACCATACCATCTTGAATTGAAGCCTGTCCCAAGAATCACAAAATTTTAAAGAAGTCATAGAAATCAAATCACAAACAATCCAGAAATATAAATTATAATGAAGAAAATCAAAATTCCAAGAATAATCAGAATCAGAAATATAAATTATAATTAACATAAATCACATAAATCAGAACAATTCTATAATAATTAACAAATTCACCAAAGTAAATTAAGAATACACAGATATATGATAGAAAATCCTAAAATCGAACTTAGAAGCTAGAAGCTAGAACAGAGCAGATACTGAACAAGAGGGGGAGCAGCGCTGACTGGTGGAACAGAGATGGCGCCGGCAACTGTGGAACAGAGCTTCGCGACGGAGGCAGGAGGTTAGCCCAACGACTGTGCTTCCACTGCTGAATCGTTAGCTGCACGAGCAGGAGTGAGGGAGTGAGCCTCGAAACTCCAACTTGCGACGGCGGTAGGAGTAGTCTAGCGGCTGAACGGAAGTGAGGGAGTGAGTGAACTGGCATTTGAAAGGAACAATGAGCTCGAGGCTGATGGGAGGGAGGGAGTGTGTGGCTGTGTACTGCTGCTGCGCCGTTGGAGTGAGTTAGGGTTGCTGTGTTGGTAATGGTTAGGGAATTAGTGGATCAGCTCACAAAACAGCAGCATTTTTTGTCAAATTCAAAAAACCGGCCAGGTTCCAATTCGGTCTGACTGATTGGTTTTCGGCCGGTTTAACAATTCAACTCTGATCTTTTATTTTTGGGGTTTTGACATATAACCGAATTATAATTCATATCGGTTTACAATTTGACCAGTTCAACCGACCGAAATACTATTTATTATGACAATAATAATTTATTATTATGAACATGTTAATAATAATATTTATTATTCGAAAGAGTTCTTTAATAATGATATTATTATTATTATTGTTGTTGTTATTTGAACATATTATTAACTGTTGTGGTTGTTGTTGTTGTTGTTGTTGTTGTTGTTGTTGTTGCTAATTATTAATATTTTTATTAATGTTATTGTTAATGCTAATAATAGTTATCAAGTAATATTAATAATTATTTTTTTAATAGGTGATTAAGATTTTGTTGTCCAAAAAATTTGATTTGCCAAAAATTTTTAACGAGATAGTTACAATAACATTAGTATTAACTGAATTTTACCACGTTTCACAATAAAAATATTTTTTCACAAGTTTACTTACCCGAATCTTTTATCTTAACTATTTTTCACTTAATCTATTTTTTATAAAACTCACTCGAATCAAATATGAATAATGATTTTTTAATTAGTAGATACATTGTACATATATGGGTCTAAAATTCCAAATTAAAATCTCAGAAATGTGATTTTGTTCAGGAGTGGCTAGTGGGTCTATGCTATAATAACATATCGAATTTAATAAATTGTAGTTGAGGATATTGTGATAACTTAAAAATTAAATAAAAAAATATAAATAAAATAAAAAAATATATAAAATGTAATAAGAAA
>NC_029788.2:31766224-31791019 GCF_000816755.2 Arachis ipaensis
ATTAAAAATATTAAAACACTAATATATCAATACATTTTAAAATTTTCTTAAAATATGATCAACAATCACAAGATATATTTTTTTTTCTATTCATCCATTATATTGATGCTTGCTTCCTATATCTTATAATATAGTGTTATTATCACGGAAAGATATTATATGTCTATTATAGATATCTATCATAACAGAGAGAAAAAATCAAAAAAGAAAAGCATGTGAATGATTGATATAATTAATGGAATAACAAAAATACCAAAATTTATATATATAATATTGTTATAATGGGTAACCGGAGATTAGTTGATTGGACTCGTTGGGTTGGCCCAATCGTCTGAAGGAGAAAGCCCTTCGACTAGTTCCGCGTCTGAGAGCCTCCGTCCGACTTGTATGTGTGAGGAAATGGGGGGTGGTACCTGCAAAGACACTCCGATGCTTAAGTTAGAAAGGGTCTAAGCAAGTTTAGAGAGTATTGGAACTTAGATATACTTAAGGGGTGTCAGTGTATTTATAATGGTGAATCAATAACCACCGTTGGAGTAGTTCCACCTTTTAAGGAAAATAACCATCCCTTTATTTTAGGGAAGTTGGGATATGGCTCCTGGAAGTGGAGTTTCTAATCCACAAGTTTGACTTGCATCTTCTGACAACAGAGCATTCAAACTCGTGAGATCAGAACTTTCGTGGTACAGGTTAGAACAAACGAACATCAAACTCACAGATGTTGGGCACAGTGATAGTGTGCAAAAGGACAGAGAGGTCCTATTTCGACACAAGTGAGAACCGACAGATGATTAGCCGTGCGGAAGATGTACTCAGAGCATTTTTCATCCGAGACGAGAGATTCGACAGATGATTAGCCGTACAGAAGTCGTATTTAGACCATTTTCAGTGAGAGGAAGGATGGTAGCCATTGACAACGGTGATCCACCAACATACAGCCTGCCATAGAAGGAGCCATGCGTGTTTGGAGAAGAAGACAGTAGGAAAGCAGAGATTCAAAAGACAGAGCATCTCTGAAACCTCAACCTATTCTCCATTACTGAATAACAAGTATCATTCATTTCATGCTCTTTTATTTTTTACAAATGAAATTATTTTTATCACTAATCTCCTGACTAAGAGTTACAGGATAACCATAGCTTGCTTCAAGTCGGCAATCTCCGTGGGATCGACCCTTACTCGCGTAAGGAATTATTACTTGGACGACCCTTATTCGAAAAATTTTAAGAAATAGATAAAAACCAATAAACTAATAATTGAGTTGTCTGTTTGAGTTTAGAATTGCCAGTATTCCGGTCTTCCACAGGAAGAACCTACTGAGTTTCTGGCACAGTTCTTACAAATTGCTGATACAGTACGTGATAAGAAAGTGGATTAGGATGTCTACAGATTATTGCTGTTTTCATTTGCTGTAAAAGACCAAGCTAAGAGGTGGTTAAACAACCAACCCAAAGCCAGCATAAGAACATAAAATAATAGAAGAGTGCCAAGCTGTTCATTTAAGGAGTGGGAAGATATTGAATGTCTCAACTCAAAGCAGCAGAAAGCCAAGAAAGGAACAACTGACAGAGGATGACCAAACCAATGCCCAAAATCCCTCTGAGAATAGTAAGAGCCCAGAGAGGAATAATTCTGGCGTTCAAACGCTAGAAAAGGGTGAGAAGTTGGCGTTAAACGCCCAGTGGATGGCCAATTCTGGCGTGTGGGTGGCAATCTGGCGTTAAACGCCCATACAGCACCCAATTCTGGCGTTCAAATGCCAATGAGGGATCAGGCACCTGCAAGTGCTGATAACAACCCCCTTGATGAGCGGATAATTTATACACTTTTTGGCATTGTTTTTAGGTAGTTTTTAGTAGGTTCTAGCTACTTTTTAGTATGTTTCTATTAGTTTTCATACAAAATTCATATTTCTGGACTTTACTATGAGTTTGTGTGTTTTTTTGTGATTTCAAATATTTTCTGGCTGAAATTGAGGGATCTGAGCAAAAATCTGATTCAGGCTGAAAAAGGACTGCTGATGCTATTGGATTCTGACCTCTCTGCACTCGAAATGGATTTTCTGGAGCTATAGAAGTCCAATTGGCGCGCTCTAAATTGCTTTAGAAAGTAGACATCCAGGGTTTTCCAGCATTATATAATAGTCCATACATTGCTCGAAGATAAATGACGTAAACTGGCATTTAACGCTAGTTCCATGTTCCATTCTGGTGTTAAACGCCAGAAACAGGTTACAAGTTGGAGTTAAACGCCCAAAACAGGTTACAACCTGGCGTTTAACTCCAGAAATAGCCCAGGCACGTGAAAAGCTCAAGTCTCAGCCCCAGCACACACCAAGTAGGCCCCGGAAGTAGATTTCTGCACTATCTATCTTAGTTTACTCATTTTCTGTAAACCTAGGTTACTAGTTTAGTATTTAAACAACTTTTAGAGATTTATTCTGTACCTCATGACATTTTAGATCTGAACTTTGTATTTCTGACGGAATGAGTCTCTAAACCCCATTGTTGGGGGTGAGGAGCTCTGTTGTGTCTCGATGAATTAATGCAATTACTTCTGTTTTCCATTCAAACACGCTTGTTTCTATCTAAGATATTTATTCATACTTAACCATGATGAATGTGATGATCCGTGACACTTATCACTATTCTTAACCTATGAACGCATGCCTGATAACCACTTCCGTTCTACCTTAGATTGAATAAGTATCTATTGGGTTCCTGGCTCACAAGTCTGATTGCCTCTCTTGACAACAGAGCATTCAGATCCGTTAGACCAGAGTTTTCGTGGTATAAGCTAGAATCCATGGGCAGCATCCTTGAGATCCGAAAAGTCTAAACCTTGTCTGTGGTATTCCGAGTAGGATCCGGGAAGGGATGACTGTGACGAGCTTCAAACTCATAAGTGTTGGGCGTGTGACAGATGCAAAAGGATCATTGGATCTTATTCCAACATAAGTGAGAACCGACAGATGATTAGCCATGTACATGGACCTTTTTCACTGAGAGGACGGATGGTATCCATTGACAACGGTGATCCACCAACATACAGCTTGCCATGGAAAGAGCTTTGCGTGCGTGAAGAAGATGACAGTAGGAAAGCAGAGATTCAGAAGATAAAGCATCTCCAAAACTCCAACATATTCTCCATTACTGCATAACAAGTATTTATTTCATGCTCTCTTGTTCATTTGCAAGTCAACTGATAATTGTAATTGATATCCTGACTAAGAGTTACAAGATAACCATAGCTTGCTTCAAGCCAACAATCTCCGTGGGATCGACCCTTACTCACGTAAGGTATTACTTGGACGACCCAATGCACTTGCTGTTTAGTTGTGCGAAGTTGTGAAGAAATTGTGATTTTCAATTTCGTGCACCAAGTTTTTGGCGCCGTTGCCGGGGATTGTTGAGTTTGAACAACTAACGGTTTATTTTGTTGCTTAGATTAGGAATAATTTATTTTGCTGTGTTTAGAGTCACTAGGATTGCATCTCATATTTTTCCTTTCACAAAATTTTTTTCAAAAATATTATTTTTGTGTTTTGATCTTAAAATTTTTAAGTTTGGTGTTCCTTGGTATTTTTCCTCCAAAATTTTCGAAAATAAGGAGCATTAGATCTAAAAATTTTAAGTTGTGTGTCTTTTGTGTGTTTTTCTCTTTCATCATAAAATTCAAAAATAAAAAAAATATCTTCTCTAACTATTTTTTAGCAAAAATTTCGAAATTTTTCAAAAAAAAAAATCAGATTTCAATTTCAAAATTTTACCTTATCATATCTTAGTTGTCAAGTTTTTAAAAATCATATCTTTTTCAAATATTTTCTCTTACTTATTTTCCTACAAATATCTTCAATTTTAAGACATATCTTTTCCTCATTCCACTCATAGTTTTCGAAAATTTAGCATTAAATTAGTCATCAATTTTAAAAATTATATCTTTTTCAATCATATCTTTTCCAATCAAATCTTTTCAACCATATCTTTTTCAAAAATCAAATCTTTTTCAAAACCTCCTAACCACTTTTTCTCTCTCTTCATTTTTCGAAAATCCTCACCCATTTTTCATTTTATTTTATTTTATTTTTTAATTTCTGTTTTCTAAAAAAAATATTTTAATACTATTTGAATCTCCAATTCACAACATCTCCCTTTCTCCATCATGGACCTAAGTGGAAATGAACAGTCCAGAAGGACTCTGGGGTCATATGCTAACCCCACTACTGCTTCATATGGGAGTAGTATCTGTATACCCTCCATCGGAGTCAGTAGTTTTGAGTTAAATCCTCAGCTCATTATCATGGTGCAGCAAAGGTGCCAGTATTCCGATCTTCCACAGGAAGAACCTACAGAGTTTCTGGCATAGTTTTTACAAATTGCTGACACAGTACATGATAAGGAAGTAGATCAGGATGTCTACAGATTATTACTGTTTCCATTTGCTGTAAAAGACCAAGTTAAGAGGTGGTTAAATAACCAACCTAAGGCTAGCATAAGGACATGGAAACAGCTGTCAGAAAAATTCCTAAATCAATATTTCACTCCAAAACGGATGACACAGCTAAGGCTGAACATCCAAGGCTTTAAACAAGGAGATAATGAATCTCTTTATGATGCTTGGGAGAGATAAAGAGAGATGCTAAGAAAATGCCCCTCTGAAATGTTTTCAGAGTGGGTGCAGTTAGACATCTTCTATTATGGGCTTACAGAGAAAGCTCAGATGTCTTTGGACCACTCAGCTGGTGGATCTATACACATGAGAAAGATAATTGAAGAAGCTCGACAGCTCATTGATACAGTTTCCAGAAATCAGCATCTGTACCTAAGTAGTGAGTCTTCCATGAAAGAAGAGGCTAAAATAGTAACTGTTGAACTCAGTCCTGCAGAACAAGTTACTGAATTCAATTAGCAATTAGATTTTCTAACAAAACAACTAGCCGAATTCAAGGAGATACTACAAGACACAAGAATGGCTAATATGAATATGGAAGTACAGTTGAAGCAAACAAAACAGCAGTTATCAAAACAAATAACAGAAAAGCGCCAAGCAGTTCAATTAAGAAGTGGGAAAATATTAAATACCCCACTTCAAAGCAGCAGGAAGCCACGAAATGAACAAACTGCTACCAAAAATCCCTCTGAGGATAGTAAGAGCCCAGAGAGGAATAATTCTGGCGCTCAAATGCCAGAAAAGGGTGAAGAGCTGGCATTAAACGCCCAACCCATGCTCAGTTCTGGTGTTCAAACGCCACAAACAGGCAAGGAGTTGGCGTTAAACACCCAATGAAAGCTCAGTTCTGGCGTTCAAACACCAGAAACAGGTAAGGAGTTGGCGTCCAACGCTAATCCAGCTTCCAACCCTGGCATTCAAACGCCAGTGAGGGATCAGACACATACAAGTGCTGATAGCAACCCCTCTAAAAAGGCTTCTCCAACCACCTCTGTAGGAAATAAACCTGCAGCAACTAAGGTTGAAGAATACAAAGCCAAGATGCCTTATCCTCAGAAACTCTGCCAAGCGGAACAAGATAAGCAATTTGCCCACTTTGCAGACTATCTCAGGACTCTTGAAATAAAGATTCCGTTTGCAGAGACACTTGAGCAAATACCCTCTTATGCCAAGTTCATGAAAGAGATCTTAAGTCATAAGAAGGATTGGAGAGAAACTAAAAAAGTTTACCTCACTGAAGAATGCAATGCAGTCATTCTGAAAAGCTTACCAGAGAAGCTTAAAGATCCTGGAAGCTTTATGATACCATGCACATTAGAGGGTACTTATACCAAGACAGCTTTATGTGATCTTGGGGTAAGTATCAACCTAGTACCTGCATCCACTATCAGAAAGCTTGGCTTGGCTGAAGAAGTCAAACCAACCAGGATCTGTCTTCAACTTGCTGATGGCTCCATTAAATACCCATCAGGTGTGATTGAGGATGTGATTGTCACAGTTGGGCCATTTGCATTTCCCACTGACTTTGTAGTGCTGGAGATGGATCGGAGGAGCACAAGAGTGCAACTCTCATCCTAGGAAGACCTTTCCTAGCAACTGGACGAACCCTCATTGATGTCGAAAAAGGGGAAGTGACCCTGAGAGTCAATGAGGATGAATTCAGGTTGAATGCTGTTGAAGCAATGAAGCATTTAGACACATCAAATGACTGCATGAGCGTTGATGTTATTGACTCCCTGGTAGAGGAGATCAATATGGCTGAGAGTCTCGAGTCAGAGCTAGAGAATATCTTTAAAGATGTTCAGCCTGATCTGGAGGAATCAGAGAAAATAATAGAACCTCTGAAAACCCCTCAGGAAGAGGAGAAACCTCCTAAACCCGAGCTCAAACCATTACCACCATCCCTGAAATATGCATTTCTGGGAGAAGGTGACACTTTTCCTGTAATCATAAGCTCTGCTTTAAAACCACAGGAAGAGAAGGCACTAATTCAAGTGCTAAGGACGCACAAGACAGCTCTTAGGTGGTCCATAAGTGATCTTAAGGGCATTAGCCCAGCCAGATGAATGCATAAGATCCTATTGGAGGATAATGCTAAGCCAGTGGTTCAACCACAAAGGTGGCTAAATCCAGCCATGAAGGAAGTGGTGCAGAAGGAGGTCACTAAATTACTAGAGGCTGGGATCATTTATCCTATTTTTGATATCCCCTGGGAAAGCCAAGTCCAAGTCGTCCCTAAGAAGGGAGGCATGACAGTGGTTCATAATGAAAAGAATGAACTGGTTCCTACAAGAACAGTTACAGGGTGGCGCATGTGTATTGACTACAGAAGACTCAATATAGCCACCAGAAAGGATCATTTTCCTTTACCATTCATAGACCAGATGCTAGAAAGACTAGCAGGTCATGATTACTACTGCTTTTTGGATGGCTATTCAGGTTACAACCAGATTGCAGTAGATCTTCAGGATCAAGAAAAAACAGCATTCACATGTCCATTTGGATCAAAAGTGATTGTGTACACTGACCATGCTGCTCTTAAATATCTACTCACAAAGCAAGATTCAAAACCCAGGCTCATAAGATAGGTGTTGCTTCTGCAAGAGTTTGATATAAAAATAAGAGACAGAAAAGGGACAGAGAACTAAGTAGCAGATCACCTGTCCCGAATAGAACCAGTAGAAGGGACGTCCCTCCCTCTTACTGAGATCTCTGAAACCTTTCCAGATGAGCAACTTTTTGCCATTCAGGAAGCACCATGGTTTGTAGATATTGCAAACTATAAGGCTGTAAGATTCATACCCAAAGAGTGCAGTAGGCAGCAATCGAAGAAATTGATCTCGGATGCAAAGTACTATTTGTGGGATGAACCATATCTCTTCAAGAGATGTGCAGACGGAATAATTCGTAGATCTGTGCCTAAAGAAGAAACGCAGTAGTATGGAGGATATTTTGGAAGTGAGCGAACAGCCACAAAGGTCCTCCAATGTGGCTTTTACTGGCCTACTCTCTATAAGGACTCCCAAGAGTTTGTACGTAATTGTGACAGCTGCCAAAGGTCTGACAATCTGCCTCACGGTTATGCCATACCTCAACAACGGATCTTAGAGATTGAGTTGTTTGATGTATGGGGTATTGACTTTATGGGGCCTTTCCCACTATCATACTCAAACACTTATATTCTGGTGGCAGTGGATTGTGTATCCAAATGGGTGGAGGCTATTGTAACACCCACTAATGATACTAAGACAGTGCTGAAGTTCCTCCAAAAATATATCTTCAGCAGATTTGGTGTCCCTAGAGTACTAATCAGTGATGGGGGCACTCATTTCTGCAACAAACAACTTTACTCTGCTATGGTTCGATATGGAATTACCCACAAGGTAGCAACTCTATATCATCCACAGACAAATGGGCATGCTGAAGTCTCTAATAGAGAACTTAAAAGAATCTTGGAACGGACTGTGATTAACCGTAGAAAGGATTGGGCAAGAAGCTTGGATGATGCTCTGTGGGCATACAAAACAGCATTCAAGACTCCTATAGGGACCTCTCCATACCAGCTTGTGTCTGGAAAAGCCTATCACTTGCCAGTGGAACTGGAACACAAGGCCTACTGGGCAACCAGATTCCTAAACCTTGATGCAAAGTTAGCTGGAGAGAAAAGATTGCTCCAGTTAAATGAGCTAGAGGAATTCAGACTCAATGCTTTCGAAAATGCAAAAAGTTTACAAAGAGAAAGCAAAAAGATGGCATGATAAGAAGCTGTCATCCAGAGTCTTTGAGCCAAGGCAGAAAGTTCTGCTATTCAACTCTAGGCTTAGGTTATTCCTTGGGAAATTAAAATCCCGGTGGAGAGGACCATATGTGATTACAGGTGTGTCACCATATGGATATGTAGAGCTTCATGATAGTGACTCTGACAAAAAATTCATTGTTAATGGGCAAAGAGTCAAGCATTATCTTGAAGGCAATGTTGAGCAAGAATGCTCAAGACTGAGACTGGATTAAAGCTCAGTAATAGTCTAGCTAAAGACGATAAAGAAGCGCTTATTGGGAGGCAACCCAATTTTATCTATCTATGTTAAAATTCCATTGTTATTTTGTGTTTTCTTTAGGTTGATGATCATGTGAAGTCACAAAAACAACTGCAAAAATTAAAGCAAAATAAAAAACAGCATTAAAAATAGCACACCCTGGAGGATAAGCTTACTGGCGTTTAAACACCAGTAAGAAGCATCAGACTGGCGTTTAACGCCAGAAAGGAGCATCAAGCTGGCGTTAAACGCCAGAAACAGGCTGCAAGCTGGCGTTTAACGTCAGAAACAAGCAGCAGTCTGGCGTTAAACGCCAGGATTGCACTAAGAGGGCGTTCTACACGCCTAAATGGTGCAGGGATGAGAAATCCTTGACACCTCAGGATCTGTGGACCCCACAGGATCCCCACCTACCTCACTATTCAAATTCAAACCATTCCCCTCCCAAACCCACCCATTCACACACCTCCATCTCCTCCACTTCTCCTTCTACTCCCTTCTTTCTTCTTTTGCTCGAGGACGAGCAAACCTTTTAAGTTTGGTGTGGAAAAAGCGTTGCTTTTTATTTTTCCATAACCATTTATGGCACCTAAGGATGGAGAAACCTCTAGAAAGAGGAAAGGGAAGGCAGTTGCTTCCACATCTGAGTCATGAGAGATGGAGAGGTTTATCTCAAGGGTATAGTATATTCTCTTTTTTTTATCCTATTTGATTTTCAGTTGCTTGGGGACAAGCAATAATTTAAGTTTGGTGTTGTGATGAGCGGATAATTTATACACTTTTTGGCATTGTTTTTAGGTAGTTTTTAGTAGGTTCTAGCTACTTTTTAGTATGTTTTTATTAGTTTTCATGCAAAATTCATATTTTTGGACTTTACTATGAGTTTGTGTGTTTTTTTGTGATTTCAGGTATTTTCTGGCTGAAATTGAAGGATCTGAGCAAAAATCTGATTCAGGCTGAAAAAGGACTGCTGATGTTGTTGGAAAGTAGACATCCAGGGCTTTCCAGCAATATATAATAGTCTATACTTTGCTCAAAGATAAACGACGTAAACTGGTGTTTAACGCCAGTTCCATGTTCCATTCTGGCGTTAAACGCCAGAAACAGGTTACAAGTTGGAGTTAAACGCCCAAAACAGGTTACAACCTGGCGTTTAACTCCAGAAATAGTCTAGGCACGTGAAAAGCTCAAGTCTCAGCCCCAGCACATACCAAGTGGGCCCCGGAAGTGGATTTCTGCACTATCTATCTTAGTTTACTTATTTTCTATAAACCTAGGTTACTAGTTTAGTATTTAAACAATTTTTAGAGATTTATTCTGTACCTCATGACATTTTAGATCTGAACTTTGTATTTCTGACGGCATGAGTCTCTAAACCCCATTGTTAGGGGGTGAGGAGCTCTGCCTGCATAACAAGTATTTATTTCATGCTCTCTTATTCATTTGCAAGTCAACTGATAATTATAATTGATATCCTGACTAAGAGTTACAAGATAACCATAGCTTGCTTCAAGCCAACAATCTCCGTGGGATCGACCCTTACTCACGTAAGGTATTACTTGGACGACCCAGTGCACTTGCTGGTTAGTTGTGCGAAGTTGTGAAGAAATTGTGATTTACAATTTCGTGCACCACCCCTTAAGCAGGCTTCTCCAACCACTTCTGTAGGAAATAAACCTACAGCAACTAAGGTTGAAGAATATAAAGCCAAGATGCCTTATCCTCAGAAACTCCGTCAAGCAGAACAGGATAAACAATTTGCCCGCTTTGCAGACTATCTCAGGACTCTTGAAATAAAGATTCCATTTGCAGAGGCACTTGAGCAAATACCCTCTTATGCTAAGTTCATGAAAGAGATCTTAAGTAATAAGAAGGATTGGAGAAAGACTGAAAAAGTTCTCCTCACTGAGGAATACAGTGTAGTCATTCTGAAAAGCTTACCAGAGAAGCTTAAAGATCCCGAAAGCTTTATGATACCATGCACATTAGAGGATGCTTGTACCAAGACAGCTCTATGTGATCTGGGGGCAAGTATCAACCTGATTCCTGCATCCACTATCAAAAAGCTTGGTTTGACTGATGAAGTTAAACCAACCCGGATATGCCTCCAACTTGCTGATGGCTCCATTAAAATTCCATCAGGCGTAATTGAGGACATAATTGTCAAGGTTGGGCCATTTACCTTTTCCACTAACTTTGTGGTGCTAGAAATGGAGGAGCACAAGAGTGCAACTCTCATTCTAGGAAGACCTTTCCTAGCGACTGGACGAACCCTCATTGATGTCCAAAAAGGGGAAGTGATCCTGAGAGTCAATGAGGATGAGTTTAAGTTGAATGCTGTCAAAGCTATGCAGCATCCAGACACCTCAAAAGACTGCATGAGCATTGATGTTATTGACTCCCTGGTAAAGGAGGTCAATATAATCGAGAGTCTCGAATCAGAGCTAGAGGACATCTTTAAAGATGTCCAGCCTGATCTGGAGGAACCAGAGGAAACAGAAAAGCCTCCAAAAACTCCTTAGGAAGAGGAAAAGCCTCCTAAATTCGAGCTCAAACCACTACCACCATCTCTAAAATATGCGTTTCTGGGATAAGATGACACTTTTCCTATGATCATAAGCTCTGCTTTAGAGCCACAGGAAGAGAAAGCACTAATTCAGGTGTTGAGGACACACAAGACAGCTCTTGGGTGGTCCATAAGTGATCTCAAGGGCATTAGCCTAGCCAGATGCATGCACAAGATCCTATTGGAGAATGATACTAAGCCAGTAGTTCAACCACAGAGGCGGCTGAATTCAGCCATGAAGGAGGTGGTGCAGAAAGAGGTCACTAAGTTACTAGAGGCTGGGATTATTTATCCTATTTCTAATAGCTCTTGGGTGATCCCTGTCCAAGTTGTCGCCAAGAAGGGAGGTATGACAGTGGTTCATAATGAAAGAATGAAGTGGTTCCCACAAGAATAGTTACAGGGTGGCGTATGTGTATTGACTACCGAAGGCTTAATACAGCCACCAGAAAAGATCATTTTCCTTTACCATTCATAGACCAGATGCTAGAGAGACTAGCAGGTCATGAATACTACTGCTTTTTGGATGGCTATTCAGGTTACAACCAAATTGCAGTAGATCCTCAGGACCAAGAGAAAACAACATTCACATGTCCATCTAGAGTATTTGCCTACAAAAGGATGCCATTTGATTATCTTTTATTTCTTAGATGCATTAACAAAAATTTAGATTTAACTTCCTCATATCTTTTTCATCTCTTTTAAATTTTAAAATCTTATCTTTTTCAAATCATGTTTATTTTTTATCAATCATATCTTTCTATCTTATCTTTTTCTAAAAATTCAAAACCCATTCCCTCCTCCCTTTTAAATATACATTCAACCAACCTCCTTGACCCATTATTCAAATCTTTCACTCCCTCTATTCCTCTTCTTTCTTTTCTTTTGCTTGAGGACAAGTAAACCTCTAAGTTTGGTGTGATTTTCCGTGATCACTGAGCTAAAACAGACTGAGATCATGGCCCCTAAAGGAAAACAACCCACTTCAAGAGGCAAGAAAGAAAACAATCCAAAATTACCTTGGATACATGAGAAGTTCTTAACCAGAGAACATGCAGATCATTACCTCAAAATTGTGTGCAGAAGATCAGTGATCCTGGAAGTTAAGTTCAATATGAAAAAAGATGAATACCCGGAGATTCAAGAGCAGATTCGAAACAGGGGCTGGGAAGTCCTGGCTAATCCTGAGAAAAACGTTGGAAGAAACATGATCCAGAAATTCTATTCAAATCTGTGGATGACGGATAAGCAAAGAATAGAGGGAACTATTTTCTACTCCTTTCGGACTATGGTCAGAGAGAAGAGTATTTACTTCCACTTCGACAAAGTGAGAGAAGTTCTCAAGCTTCCTCAACTACAAGATGATCCAGAGTCCTTTAATAGGAGAATGGCCAAAGATAAAAGGCTAGATCAAGTTCTAGAGGACATATGCCTCCCTGGAACCAAGTGGATTACTAATTCAAAAGGTGTCCCAAACCAGCTAAAGAGAGAAGATCTCAAACCAGTTGCTAGAGGTAGGCTGGATTTTATTGGGCATTCTATACTCCCAACTAGCAAATGCTTTGAAGTCACTGTCAAGAGGGTAGTGATGATTCACTGTATTATGCTGGGGAAAGAGGTAGAGATTCATCAGCTGATCCCTGGTGAAATTTACATATTTGCAAACAAGGAATTCACTGATGCCAAATTGGCTTACCCAAGCTTGATTAGTATGTTATGTAAAGATGCGGGGTTAAAGATGGGTGTGGATGAATATATCCCAGTTGAACGCCCAATCACTAAAATAGTGATGGATGGACCTCAAATTCAAGATAACCTCATCAAGAGGGGGGCGCATGAGCTCCTCCCAGAAATTCCTCAATTTGACTATTGGGCCCGCTTAGAAGCATATGTCAATAAGCTGCAAGAATCTATGGATCAACTTAAAGAAGAGAAGCAGAATCAGAACAGCACGCTCTGAAAACTGCTCAGAGAACAAGAGAAGCAAGGGCGTGAGCTACAGGAACTAAAGCGCCAGAAGCTGTCCCTTCAAGAGTTGAATATCCCAAAAATTGAAGGAGCACCTACCCCTCAAAATCAAGGTTGTTGAGTCCTAACTCTGTGCTAACTTTTATTATTAGAAACCCAAGCTGTCCCTAACCATGTGCTTGTGTCATGAAGGTCCAGGTGAAAAGCTTGAGACTGAGTGGTTAAAGTCGTGATCCAAAGCAGAAAGAGTGTGCCTAAGAACTCTGGGCACCTCTAGCTGGGGACTCTAGCAATGCTAAGTCACAATCTGAAAAGGTTCACCCAGCTAAGTGTTCGGGCATTCATGTATCCATAAAGTACATTTCGGAAAACAGAATGCTAAGGGTCACAGCCAAGACTCAAAGAAGTTGTGTTCAAGAATCAATCAAAGTTAAACTAAGAAAATCAATAACCTCATATGCATGCTGAGTTCTGAAAGAAGCCAATCATTCTGAGTTTCAGAGGATAAAGTGAGATGTCAAAACTATTCAGAAGCAAAAAGCTATAAGCCCCGCTCATCTAATTTGAATTTGAGCTTCATTAAAGACTCTGAGATTTTATTGCATCATAATCTTCCTTTTATCCTATTTTATTTGTCTAGTTGTTTGGGGACAAGCAACAGTTTAAGTTTGGTGTTGTGATGAGCAGATATTTTATACGCTTTTTGGTAATATTTTCATATAGTTTTTAGCATTTTTACTCACTTTTTATTATATTTTTATTATTTTTTATTCAAAAATCATATTTCTGGACTTTACTATGAGTTTGTATGTTTTTCTGTAATTTCAGATATTTTCTGGCTGAAATTGAGGGACCTGAGCAAGTATCTGATTCAGAGGCTGAGAAAGGACTGCAGATGCTGTTGGATTCTGACCTCTCTGCACTCAAACACGTTTTTCTGGAGCTACAAAAATCCAATTGGCACGTTCTCAATTGGGCTGGAAATCTAACATCTTGGGCTTTCCAAAAATGTATAATAGTCCATACTTTGCTCGAGATTTGATGGCCCAAACTGGCGTTAAATGCCAGCTAGAAACTCTTTTCTGGCGTAAAATGAACTGGCACACTTCTTGGCGTTAAACGCCCATTTTGGCACCCAGGGTGGCATTTAACTCTAATTTGAGGCACATGCACATGGAAGCTTGAAAGCTCAGCCCAAACACTCACCAAGTGGTCCCCGGAAGTGGATTTCTGCACTATCTACACCTAGTTACTCATTCTCTGTAAACCTAAGTTACTAGTCTAGTATAAGAACTACTTTTAGAGATTCATTTTGGAACTTATGACATTTTACATCTCATATTGTATCTTCTACGGCATGAGTCTCTAAACCCCATAGGTGGAGGTGAGGAGCTCTGCTGTGTTTCAATGGATTAATGCAATTACTATTGTTTTCTATTCAATCACGCTTGCTTCTGTTATAAAATACTCACTCGTACTTCAATATGAAGAATGTGATAATCCGTGACACTCATCATCATTCTCAAATTTATGAACGCGTGCTTGACAACCACTTTCGTTCTATCCTAGCTCAACGTAGTCATTGGGTGATAGCTTGAGTGCGTATCTCTTGGGTTTCTAATCCACGAGTTTGGCTTGCATCTCCTGACAATAGAGTATTCAAACTCATGAGATCAGAATCTTCGTGGTAGAGGTTAGAACAAACGAGCTTCAAACTCACAAACGTTGGGCAGTGACAGTGTGCAAAAGGATAGAGAGGTCCTATTCCGACACAAGTGAGAACCGACAGATGATTAGTCGTGCGGAAGCTATACTCAGAGCATTTTTCATCCGAGACGAGAGATCTGACAGATGATTAGCCGTACAGAAGCCGTATCTGGACCATTTTCACTGAGAGGAAGGATGATAGCCTGATAAACCCCAATTTTGTGGTTTATCTTGTATTTATTTGAGGGGATTTTATCAATACTTTCTGCATTTATTCACATAAAATGCATGGTTTTGTGTTTCCGTCCTTATTTTGTCTTGTGATTAAAAAACATGCTTATTTGACCCGAAATTCCCATATTTTAATCTCTTCTATTACCACTCGATGCCGTGATGCATTTGTTAAGTGATTCCAGAGTTTACTGGGCAAGATTGGTCTAGAAGATGGAAAGGAAGCATGCACAAGTGAGGAAACATGGAGCTTTGAAGCTTTGGAGTTTAAGCATTGGCGCGCTCGCGCACCTTGCGCGTACGCGTAGATTGAAGATCTCATCGGCGCGTGCACGTACCTACCGCGTGCGCGTCGCGACCAGCACGTGACTCCATTAATGAAAATCGTGGCTGACAATTTCTGAGGCTCTCCAGGCCCAATTCTAAGCTGTTTCTGCATGGAAAAGACCCAAGGATTGTAGAGGGAAAGGGAGATCACTCATTACACACTTAGAGACTCTTTTTTTTATTTTTTTTTGGGGTTTTTTGTTCTTCTAGAGAGAAGAAAAACTTTATTCCTCTCTAGATCTAATTTGATTTTGATCTCCCATTGTTGAATTTCTGGATTGGATTTTGTTAATTGATAGCTATGATTACTTAATTTGAACTCCCTAGTATAATTTTACTTAGATCTTGTGTTGAACTATGTTATCTTGTTATTCTTCAATTTTCTACCCATTTTCATGAACATTGTGGATCTTGACTTCTATGAGTGCATTGATGTCTTCTATGATTATTGGTGTTAATTGAGTTGTTATTCATGGATAATTGTTAGTGGGTCCTTGTAGTTTTCAATTTAATTGCTATTTGAATATGTCTTTTGTTTATGCATCCCATGTGTTTGATGAAATGTTTCCTTTGATTATGGAGTAGTTTCCTTTACTCTTGGTCTAAGCCATGAGAATTGGGTGACCTTGAGTCATTGGGTCTCATTGGATTGTTGATTGGAGAACCCTTAGTGGTCAAGATGATATCCATTGACACCAACCCACTACTAATCTCATTAGTAGATTGGTTGGGACTTATGGGTTGAATTTGATCAAGCCACTTGACGTACCTCAAACCTAGGAGTAGACACTACGTACTTAAGGTTCTTGGAGGTAGACTTAGTGCGTTTGGTTCATCATAATTAGCAAATTATGATTGTAGACAAGGACGGAGACCCCAATTCCCAAGCTTAGCCAAGAGTTCTTTTTATCAATCATACTTGAAAACCCAAATTCTCACTTGTTAGTTCTTGCTTAGTTAATTGCTTGATTTTATAGTAGAAGTAGATCACATGCCCTCTTGATTTAGTTAATTGAGTTAGTTTCTTGCATTTCAAGACTCCTTGCATGTTAAGTTTAGTAGTTAATTCTTGTCATCATGATTTCCAACCCCGGACTTCTAACCAATGTTGAAGCACATGTTTGCCCATTCTTCGTGTGATGACCTGAGGTTTGAATACTCGATTAACTTTCATTGGGGTTGAACTTGTGACAACCAATTTCCTCTTTTCTAAATTTGACCCGAGGATTGATCATTGATTCGGACAATACTATAGACGAACTCTTTTTACAACTTCTGAATCGGTATTGATTCTTGCCGCTCGTCAAAACCATTGACAACGGTGATCCACCAACATACAGCCTGCCATAGAAGGAGCCATGCATGTTTGGAGAAGAAGAGAGTAGGAAAGCAGAGATTCAGAAGACAAAGCATATCTAAAACCTCAACCTGTTCTCCATTACTGAATAACAAGTATCATTCATTTCATGCTCTTTTACTTTTTACAAACGAAATCATTTTTATCACTAATCTCCTGACTAAGAGTTACAGGATAACTATAGCTTGCTTCAAGCCGGCAATCTCCGTGGGATTGACCCTTACTCGCGTAAAGAATTATTACTTAGACAACCCAGTGCACTTGCTGGTTAGTTGTGTGGAGTTGCAAAGGTGTGATTGCAATTCCGTGCACCAGTTTTTCCGAGAAGTTTGGGGGAGGGCCCCTTATCTGGATACAAAGAAGTTCCTCCAAGGGTCTCCGAGCTTTGTTCGGGCCCAGATAGGTAGTTTGTTGTGGTTGATTTTCGACTTGTTTTTGTTGTTTTGGGCTTTGAAATTTTTGAGTTGTTATTTGTAGACTTTTGCTTTCTTCCGACTTAATAACTTGACTTTCTGTTTTCTTTTTCAGAGATGGGGAAGAAAAATTCCAGCTCCTCCTACTAGAAAGTACAAGATGCCAAAAAGAGGTCTCGGGCCCAAGTTGATGCCGCCAGGGCTGCTGGCACTCTTCTTCCTCCTCCTCCTCCTCCTCCTCCTCGTAACTTGGGGACTTCTTCTTGTCCCATCATGGTATCTTCTTCCTCTGCCTCTTCTCTTCCTTCTCCTCCACCCTGATCTTCTCCTGAACCCGAGAAGAAGAGGCGCAAGACTTCGAAGTCTGGCTCTTCTTTTGCTGGGGAAGCTAATTTTGATGGTCCCAATTTCGTTCGAAACCACATCTATCCTTATACTCGAATTAATATGGATGATGTTTCCGTTCAAAAATATCTTAATTTCTTAGTTCAGGGGAGTGTTCGGGCGGCTGGAGTGTGTACAAGGCTTCTTGATATTTTGGAGAAAACCCCCCTTAGGTCTTTGGGTTCTACCCAAAAGGTTGAGGAGTTAGAGGGGAGGATCCTTCTTTATCAAGAGGAAGAGAAAGGCCTGACGGAGGAGGTCGCCGAGTTGAAGGAGGAGATAGCTCGGCTCCAGGAGAGGGAGAAGAAGTTAATGGGTCAGTATGCCATGACGGAGGGCCTTAAGGAAAAGGCGGAGCAGAATTATGTGAGACTTTATGGGGAGAATCTTGACTTGAAAAAGGAGCTTGCAGGATGTCGGGAGGCTTATACGGATCTGGAGGACTCCGTGGCAGAGGGTTCGGAGATAGCCTGGAGGATCTTTAAGGAACAGGTCAGAGTCATCGCTCCTGACCTGGACCTTTCTCCTCTTGATCCTGATAAGATAGTGGTGGATGGTGCCATTGTTTCTCTTCCCCGTCCCGAGACTGATTCCGACCTCAAAACCCGGGGGCAGAAGATAATAGAATCTCCTCTTCGTCAAGACGGAGATCTCCCGAGTTCCTCTGGGGTCCCTTCTCAAGGTCAAGAACAGCCTGCTCCATCCTCTCCTATTAAGGATCCTGCCTCTCTTCCTGCCACTGCTCCGACCTCTCTTGGTGGTGACCCGATTTTTGGTGACTCTTAAATTTTCCTTTTATTTGAATCAAGCTATGTGTGGGCCCAGCTTGTGGGTTTCTTTGTTGGATACTTTTATTCGTTTCTGTGGTATTTTTCTCTTGAGATTATTTGGCCTTTTATGGCCGTTAACAAAATATTTTGATTAAAAATACCCTTTTTTGGATAAGGGTTTAGGATATTTTGGGTGTGTGCATGCTTTCTGTTAAAAACTTTTTAATCCCTTTGCTTTGGAAAATCTTTTATCTTGGCTGGCAGTCCTTTGTCCAAGTTGTTTTTTAATTTTTCAAGGACCTGGGACAGCCTCTGCCTTCGATTTTTGATGGATTTTCTTATCTCTTTTTGTATTTCCTATACTCAGTTTTTCGTTTTATTGAGTTTCCGTAACTTAGGTTATTTTCGTGATGCATTTCCATTTCCATTGGTTTTACCGACTTGTAAGTCGATAAAGTTCCGAGTTTATTATGATCTGCTTTTATAACCTCTTTACACCGACTTGTACCTCATCGTTTTATCCTGACGACCTTTTAGGTTGGTTCATGGGATTTTCACGTTTTGTCAAGCTTAAGTCGGTGCGTTTCGTAGGAAGAGTAATAATAACGCAAAAGGAATTTAAAGAGATGTGGAAAAAAGGATCTTTATTTATTCACAAAGGTACTTTTCGCTACTAAGGGTTTTGACAATTCGTTGCTCCTTAGTCCCCACTTTGATGCCTCGTTAAAAACCCCCTTCAGGAAAACCCTCTCTTTGGGGAAAAACCATGAAGCTGGGAAAAGAGTACACCAGGGAATGAAGTTCACTTTTAACTATAGTACCTTTTCATATTACAAGCATGCCACGACCTAGGTAGCTCGGTGCCGTTTAAGTCGGTCACCTTATAGTAGCCCTTTCCTAAAACCTCATTAATTTTGTATGGTCCTTTCCAATTAGTAGTAAGCTTTCCGTCCCCAGATTTGTTGACTCCAATGTCATTTCTAATCAAAACCAAGTCGTCTGGGGTGAAACTTCTTCGAATGACCTTTTTGTTATATCTGTTCGTCATCCTTTATTTCAATGCTGCTTCTCTTATCTGGGCTTGTTCTCGGACTTCAGGGAGTAGCTCAAGTTCTTCCTTGTGCCCCTGTATGTTTCCAACCTCGTCGTAGAAGCTCACCCTTGGACTTTGCTCGTTGATTTCAACTGGTATCATGGCTTCTATGCCATAAGCAAGTCGGAAGGGTGTTTCCCCTGTGGCAGACTGAGGTGTAGTCCGATAAGCCCATAGTACTTGAGGGAGTTCTTCAGCCCAGGCTCCCTTTGCATCTTACAACCTTTTCTTTAACCCTGCCAGTATAACTTTGTTGGCTGCCTTGGCTTGTCCATTCGCTTGTAGATGTTTTATCGAGGTGAACTGATGCTTGATCTTCAAGCTGGCTACCAGGTTTCTAAAGGTAGAGTCGGTAAACTGAGTGCCATTATCGGTGGTGATGGAGTGAGGAACCCCATACCTTATGATAATATTTTTGTAGAGAAATTTCCGACTTCTCTGGGCGGTGATGAAGGCCAGTGGCTCTGCTTCAATCCACTTTGTGAAGTAGTCTAGCTCTACTATTAGGTATTTTACTTGTCCAGGCGCTTGGGGAAAGGATCCTAATAAGTCTAATCCCCATTTTGTGAAAGGCCATGGAGAAGTTATACTAATTAGTTTCTCGGGGGGAGCAACATGGAAGTTCGCATGCATTTGGCATGACTAGCATTTCTTCATGAATTCGATGGCATCTTTCTGCAAGGTCGGCCAGAAGAACCCAGCTCGGATTACTTTCCTAGCTAGCGACCTGGCTCTGAGATGGTTTCTACAGATGCCATTGTAGAACTCCTCTAGGACTTCTATTGTCCTTGAGGTTGGGATGCACTTTAGTGATGGTGTTGATATCCCCCTTTTATAGAGGATGTTTTTCACCAGAGTGTAGTTTTGTGCTTCCTTTCGGATTTTCTTGGCCTCTTTTTTCTCTTTGGGTAGGAGATCGAATTTTAGGTATTCGATTAAAGGGCTCATCCATCCGAGGTCTAATCCGGATATTTCAAGGACGTCTTGTTTGGCCTCTATTTTTGCCACAAAGGGTTCTTGGACAGTTTCTTGGATCAGGCTTTTATTATTCCCTCCTGGTTTGGTACTTGCCAGCTTGGAGAGGGCGTCTGCTCTGCTATTTAGATCCCGAGTTATATGCTTGACCTCGGTTTCTGCAAAGCACCCAAGATACTTTACGGTTTTGTCCAAGTACCTCTTCATATTGGGGTCTTTAGCCTGATACTCTCCATTTATTTGAGAAGTCACCACTTGAGAGTCGCTGAACACGACTACCTTGGTTGCACCGACTTCTTCTGCCAACTTTAATCCTGCAATCAAGGCTTCATATTCTGCCTAATTGTTAGAAGCTGGAAAGTCAAATTTGAGAAAGACTTCTATTTGCGTTCCCCTTTGGTTGACTAGTATTATGCCTGCACCGCTTCCGATTTTGTTAGAGGATCTATCTACATATAGCTCCCACGTAGTGGATTCTTCCTCTTGGTCTCCTGCATATTCTGCTACAAAGTCGGTGAAGCATTGGCCTTTTATTGTCGTCCAAGTTTTGTACTGCAAGTCAAACTCGGATAGCTCTATTGCCCACTGAACTATTCTACCCGCAATATCCATCTTTTAGAGGATTTATTTCATGGGTTGGTTCATTCAAACCTTTATTGTGTGAGCTTGGAAATAAGGCCGTAACCTTCGAGATGCTACAATTAAGGCATATACAAAATTTTCAAGTTTTTGATACCTTAATTCAGGGTCTTGTAGGACTTTGTTGGTAAAGTATACAGAATGCTGCCCAACCTCGTCTTCCCGTATTAGAGCTGATGCTACAGCTTTATCTGCTACGGACAAATACAGGATGAGTTCTTCTCCAACTTTAGGTCGGGCCAGAATGGGAGGTTGGCTTAAAAACCTTTTGAATTGATGGAATGCTTCTTCGCAGTCAGGAGTCCATTCAAACAGGCATCCTTTTCTTAGTAGAGAGAAGAGTGGTAGGGATCTTAATGCTGATCCCGCCAAGAACCTGGAAAGGGCGGCAAGTCGGCCGTTCAGCTGCTGGACCTCTTTTAAGCAAGTCGGGCTTTTCATTTCTAAGACTGCTTTACACTTGTCAGGATTAGCTTCGATTCCCCTTTGTGTAGGCATGAATCCCAGAAATTTTCCTGCCTCCATCGCAAAGGTACATTTTGCAGGATTTACCCTCGTCCCATGCGTCCTTATGGTATTGAAAACTTGCGAAAGGTTAGCCAGGAGGTCGGCCTCATCCTTGGTCTTTACTAGCATGTCGTCTACGTAGACTTCCATTAATCCCCCAAGGTGAGGTGCGAACACCTTATTCATCAGCCTTTGATATGTGGCTCCAGCGTTTTTCAGCCCAAAGGGCATGACCACATAGCAATAGTTTGCTCTAGGCGTGATGAATGATATTTTCTCTTGATCCGGCTTGTACATCGGGATTTGATTGTATCCCGAGTATGCATCTATGAACGACAAGTACTGATACCCTGAGCTGGAGTCGACTAGGGTATCAATGCTTGGAAGTGGATATGGGTCTTTAGGACACGCATTGTTCAGGTCGGTGTAATCGACACACATCCTCCATTTGCCGTTTTGTTTTTTGACTAGCACCACATTTGCCAGCCACGCCGAATATTTGACCTCTTTGATGAACTCGGCTTCTAGAAGGGCTTGCACTTGTTCTTCCACTACTTGAGCTCGTTCAGGTCTAAGCTTCCTTCTTCTTTGATAAACAGGTCGCGAACCGGGGTATACTGATAGTTTGTGAGATATGAGTTCGGGATCTATCCCTGGCATGTCAGAAGCTTTCCAAGCGAAGAGGTCGGAATTTTCTCGTAGGAGCCTTATAAGCTTTTTCTTCAAATCTTCTTTCAGGTTGGCTCCTATGTTGGTATTTTTTCCTTCCTCTTCTCTGACCTGTACCTCCTCAGTTTTTCCCCCGGATTATGGTCGCAATTCTTCCTTGGCTCGAACCCCTCTGAGCTCAATTGTGTGCACCTCCTTGCCTTTTCCTCTCAGGTTCAGGCTTTCATTGTAGCATTTCCTTGCCAACTTCTGGTCTCCCTTGATGGTTGCTATTCTCTCTGGTGTTGGGAATTTCATGCAAAGGTGAGGGGTGAATACCACTGCTCCGAGTCGATTTAGGGTAGTTCTGCTGATTAAGGCATTGTAGGCTGACCCCACGTCGACAATTATGAAGTCGATGCTCAGAGTTTTGGATTTTGCCCCTTTTCCAAAATTTGTGTGAAGGGGTATGAATCCTAGTGGTTTTATTGGTGTATCCCCCAGTCCATACAGGGTGTCAGGATAAGCTCTTAACTCCTTTTCATCCAACTCCAGCTTATCGAATGCTGGTTTGAAAAGGATGTCGGCTGAGCTCCCCTAATCTACCAGGGTTTTGTGAAGATGGGCATTGGCAAGGATCATGGTTATCACCACTGGATCATCATGTCCAGGAATGATTCTTTGCCCATCTTCTTTGGTGAATGAGATGGTTGGGAGGTCAGGAGCCTCGCCCCGACCTGGTAGACTTCCTTCAAGTGCCTCTTGCGAGATGACTTTGTGAGGCCGCCTCCACCAAATCCCCTCGAGATCATATGTATATGTCTTTCTGGGGTCTGCAGTGGTGGATCTCTTCGGTCCTCGTCGTCTCGCTTCCTTTTCCCATGGTGATCCGACCTTTCAACGAGATATCTGTCCAGCCGACCTTCTCTGGCCAGCTTTTCTATCACGTTTTTTAGGTCGTAACACTCATTCGTTGAGTGACCATATATTTTATGGTACTCACAGTAGTCGCCACGACTCCCCCCTCCCCCTTTTTTTACTTTTGATGGGTCTAGGAGGAGGTAGTCTTTCAGTATGGCAAATTTTCCTGTATACATCCACCAAGGAAACTCGTAGAGGAGTATAGGAGTATAGGATAGTTCTGCTGATTAAGGCATTGTAGGTTGACCCCACGTCGATGATTATGAAGTCGATGCTCAGAGTTTTAGATTTTGCCCCTTTTCCAAAAGTTGTGTGAAGGGGTATAAATCCTAGTGGTTTTATTGGTATATCCCCCAGTCCATACAGGGTGTCAGGATAAGCTCTTAACTCCTTTTCATCCAACCCCAGCTTATCGAATGCTGGTTTGAAAAGGATGTTGGCTGAGCTCCCTTGATCTACCAGGGTTCTGTGAAGATGGGCGTTGGCAAGGATCATGGTTATCACCACTGGATCATCATGTCCAGGAATGATTCCTTGCCCATCTTCTTTGGTGAATGAGATGGTTGAGAGGTCAGGAGCCTCACCCCCGACCTGGTAGACTTCCTTCAAGTACCTCTTGCGAGATGACTTTGTGAGGCCGCCTCCACCAAATCCCCCTAAGATCATATGTATATGTCTTTCCAGTGTAACACCCTAACTACCAAAGCTCATGCTTCCGGCTGCGCGCCTTTGATAGCTCAGACATTACGACGACTTTTACATTATTTAATACTAAAATATGAGCCTGTTTAAAACTTTAAACCGCAATACCGCTCCCAAAAATTCTTTCGTTCGATAACGTACATCCATAAATACCATACAACGTACAAAAACTCATAAAGAGTACATCCATATATATACATAAATATATATAAATAATATTACAACATTAACCAATACAATTCCTATCCCTCTTACAGAATATATATCAAGATAAAGGCGAGGGTACAATAAACCATAACTAAAACAATACAGAGCATCACAACAATAAGCTCTTCATAACTTCTGCGCCCATATCCTGAAAGGGGAAAAATGTAGGGGGGTGAGAACATCATCCTCGAAAGGGTTCTCAGTAGAGGGTTTTTGGGAATTACTGTAATAGGATACGTGAAGATAACCGCGCCAGTGATTAATAACCGTCTTATGCCTCTTTTCAAAAATAGCGATTTACAATAAAAGTAAAGTCGGAAATCTTTTCTGAAAGAGGAACTGTTCAATTCTCAAAAACTCAAAAGCCTTTCAAAAAGGTTTATCTATGCTGAACCAAAATAGCCTTTCATATTTTATTCCAAATCAGAAACACAAAACCGAAATCAACCATCAGTTCATCTCATTCCAACCATGGCCCTAGGCCCAAACAATCCAACCACGGCCCTAGGCCCAAACAATCCAACCAACAACCAATCACCACAATCCGACAGAGTCCCAGATGCAAACACACATAGGAAGTTCAAGCACAAACAAACAGTTATTACAAGTAGAACAGTTAGCAATTAATCACATAGGCAAACCAAGTATAATATGCACACCCAACCAATGTCACACAAATGCATATGATGCATGCCTGTCCCTAGTGGCTGATGATATCATCTGTCGGTTATAGAGCCAACCCGACAAGTCCTGGTAGCTAACCATTGGACTGTCCCTCTGTCGTGCATCCCCAACTCGAGTTATACTCATCATAAACTTGATCATAATCATGATCCATATCCATCACCCTCACTGGTGAATATTTATCCATCACCATCACTGGTGAATATTTAT
>NC_029788.2:31791382-31798113 GCF_000816755.2 Arachis ipaensis
AACAGAGCTTCGAGTCTCAACCTGGAGCACATGGTGGCTAGCCATTGCTACTACCCAGGGAAACCCTCATCTCCAATAGTGGAAGTGCAAAAATCACAATTATCAATAATTCAGCATATACATGCATTTATTCTCATCCATGGATCAACATCCATCTCAGCCATCCGGCTTACGGTTCAGTCCAGAACCAGCCAATATTGATAATCACACACAGCCATTCCGGCTCACGGTTCAATCCAGAACCAGTCAATATTCATAATCATACATAGCCATTCCGGCTCATAATAAAACAACACTTCCCCATTCAAAATCATCAAATTCATAAAATCGGTATTTAAGCCATAAATCATTTTCTCAATTCATTTCACTTTGAAATCAAGTTTCAACTCTTTTCAGCCTTGGCTTTAAAGATCTCATTTCTCAAATCATCTCAGGCTCATAAGCCACTTTTACTCAAGGTAAATTCCCCTTTTAAAACCATGCCACTCTCGGCATCCTCTTTTCAAAACTTCCATAACCATGGAAAGTTAAAGATTCATTTTGGGAACATTCAAAATCACCCATCCCACAATGGGATTTTATAACAAAGTTTCTCGACAGAGTCTCAAGTCTTTAGGGGAGAATAGCATAACTCATTTCGCCGAATTCATTTAAAATCATTAAAACATTGGCTTTCCGATTTGAGTAATAAAATAGGATCTAAGCCAAACCGAGTCATGTAATCATTTACTTCTTTCAAAGCCGTTTCCTTTACTTAGGCAAAACCAACATCAACCCCCATGATAAGTTCTAACGCATTTCAACTGTTCAAGATTGTTTTAGTCTTGCAAAAATTCAGAATTCAAAGAGTACTTAAAACCTTTCTCAAAACATTTCAAAATGAAACTTGTCAATAGACATTCAGGTCCTTTCAAAATCATTAAAACTTCTTTAATTAAAACCCCCAAGTCAAATTCGAAGGCATAAACCCTTTTCACCTTCAAACAGCTTTAAAACACAAGTTTCATCTAAATAACCTTCCCCTGAAAGAGATACAATGCCTTTCTTAAGAAGCAAGACTAAATCACAATTTCCTCTTTACTAACTCATTTCGAAAGCATGAATCATCCTTTTCTTGATAATTCAAATAAAATAGTAGAAGTCTTTAACTCATCATTCTCCAAACAACATTTAAATAAGGACTCGGATTTTATAGAAATTTTGGCAGCACCTCCCCTAAAACTTGGACTTTGCCACCCGGTTCGGGTCCCAACTAAACCGTTCCACAATCCTTTTCAACAGCCCAAAATCCAAAATCGGTTCAAGGCAAGCCAAATCCAACAACCATCTCAATTCCATATTCCAAGAAAACCGTTTCAAAAACCAAATCATTATCAGCCGAATAAACTCATTTCTAAGGTTTCAAAGAAACGGTTCAGCAATAGTCATTTATCAAACCAGATCATTAAAGCAAGCCAGGCTGAATTCAAGAGTGTATTCTATTTTTTTCACATTCTCAAGAAAATACATTCAACTCAAATCAATTTCCAACGGATTCAACCCGATCTCAAAGCTTTAAAAGAATCAATCTCAAAAGCATTTCGTTTCACAAAGTCACACAACAGTCGAGTTAAACCAACACCCATAATCATACAAAACAACCAAACAATACATAGGACTGATACAATCACCAAATACACATCCTCACATCAGTACCCATATGTAATAATTCCAATATACAAAATATAGTTTTCGGAAAGCGCCCCTACCTCAAAACGCAATTCCATAATCCAAATGTCTCATAGAGTCCTTTCCGCCTCATCCCGAACTGACGGCAACCAAAACCTCAGCTCCCAGTCACGTTCGCAATAACCATATCAACACTAATCGCAACATACAACAACCGAAACTCAATCTCATAGCAATTAATGCCGTAAAACGTCATCGTATGATAATAAAGCAGCGATTAAAGGACTCTTCCAAACAAAACGCTTACCGTACTCGAGGGAACCAAGTAGCGGCTGCACCGGTGGTGGTTCCGGTAACACGAACGTCACAGCCGGTGGACAGCAACTCGCGGTAAACTCCTGACACAACCAGCCTTATCAACAACTCTCACGGCCCATGGAGAAATTAACGAATAAAGAAGCTGAAGCCGAGTTAGAGCTTACCATCATAGAAGACTCGGCGGCTGTTTCCGCTGCAGAGGTGGTGGCAGCGAGGTTTTTCGGCGGCCAGAACAAAAGCAACAGCATTAACCAAAACAGAGCAGGATCGGGATGAGCGGTAAAGCCTTGGAACAGTCCCGACTAACTCCATTAACGACGACCAGAACCCTTTCTAATGGCGGCGCCCAAGAAGTCCGGCGATGACGACGGCGGCACAGGCAGCGGCGGTGACGCGACGCTCCTGGCGGCGTCCATCTCCCTCGTGCGTCTCTGCTCTGGCGATGGCTGAACGGCGACGACACGGGCTCCATGGCGAGGAGCGGCCGCGGCCACCCAAGTCCTGCGAAGTCGGCGGCAGATACAAGGCTACTTCACGGTGGCGACTGCACGAGGGTGACGGCATCCCGGAGCCTGAACAGTGGTGAGTTGAGCGCGGTTCTGGGCAGCGCATCAGCTCCTCCTTCCCGGCGTTCTCCCTGGACGACTATGGCGGCGCGATGAACTCCCTTCCCTTCCCCCTTCACGCCGGCGACCCCTTCTTCCTTCTCCCTCAATTTCACTTTCTGCTTCTGTTTCCTTCCTTTCATGAAAAGGAGAAAGGAAACCGTGCGTATTGTGGCTGCTGGGGTAAGGGCAACAACGGGTAACCGGGTAGGGTTTCAGGGTTAGGGTTTTACTTTTGAAACTTAGGGTTACGGGCAATTAGTAATTTCACTTAAAAATAGGGTAATATAGTAATTGAAACCCAATTTAAATCCAACACTAATTATATATAGAAAATACTATTTGCTCACCAATTTCACAAATTATTTTCAATAAAATATCCAAATCAAATAATTAGGAGTAATATAATTAAATCCCTTATTTTCCAAAGTAGCAGTATTAATATTGAAAATATTACTTATTTAATTCAAATCATATAGAAATCCTTATTATTTCACAACTACCAACTTTATACTCTGAATATAGAAAATAATCCAATAATTGTGAAATTGGATAATAATCATAACTTATCTCAAATCCCATAAATCAAAACTTGCCTTAATTATCTTTAATAAAGTGATTTTCGAAATTAAGGCTATAAATAACCGTATGATTTGAGACTTGATCATAATAAGACTTTTCAAAGATTCTGGGTCTTACATCCAGGGTCTGCGGTGGTGGATCTCTTCGGTCCTCGTCGTCTCGCTTCCTCTTCCCATGGTGATCCGACCTTTCAACGAGATATCTGTCCAGCCGACCTTCTCTGGCCAGCTTTTTTATCACGTTTTTTAGGTCGTAACACTCATTCGTTGAGTGACCATATATTTTATGGTACTCACAGTAGTCGCCACGACTCCCCTCTGAGCCCAGAAATCGCTCCCAGCGCTTTCTGCAATTTCTGCACGTGGCGCATGTCACGCGTACGTGTAGGTCACGTGTGCGCGTCACTTGGCAAAATTCCTTGTTACGCGTACGCGTCAGTCACGCGTACGCGTCGCTTGTCTTTTGTGCTAGGCACACGTATGCGTCGCCCATGCGTGCGCGTCGCTGCCAGCTTCTCAAAACTTTATTTTCTCACGTTCCTTCTACTTTTGCATGTTTCATTTCCATCCTCTAAGCCATTCCTGCCCTATACAGCTTGAAAACACTTATCACATAGATAACAGCATCGAATGGTAATAAAGGGTAATTAAAATTAACAGTTTAAAGGTCCAGGAAGCATGTTTTCAACTATATCACAGAATTAGGAAGGAATTGTAAAACCATGCAAATTATATGAATAAGTGAGCAAAGAATTGATAAAAACTACTCAAATTAGCACAAGATAAACTATAAAATAGTGGTTTATCAATCTTCCCACACTTAAACATTAGCATGTCCTCATGCTAAACTCAAGAGAAACTAATAAAAGAGTGAAGGCGGAATGGTGAAACTTATGCAATGCAACCTATTTAAATGTGAGCTACCTACATGCACCATGCTATTCTAATTACTATCTAACTATATATATAAGCATACGTGTGGTCAAATTGAGTCAATTTTCAAGAAATCATATATGCACAATCAAGGACTAAATCAATCAAATCAAAACACATTCACAATTGAGTTGAGTTAATCAAAAGAGTTCACAAACTTGCAAGACAAGCAATGATCAAATATGGACATATGGAAATTGAGCCATTGAACCCTCACTGGATTTGTATATACACTCTAATCACTCAAATATTTGGGGTTAAACAATTCAAATCCTCTCTAATCATGCTTTCTAAAACTTTGTTCTTCATCTAACCAATCAATAAATATTTAGTATACCAATGTAAGCATCATGAGGTCATTTCAAGGTTGTAATGGGGCTAAGATAAAGGTGAGGATATATGTATGGCCAAGTGAGCTATAATATGAATCTTTGACTAACCTAAGCTCTCACATAACACATACACATACTCTATGCAATTTTAAAATTAAGCTTAGCTACCCAAAATCTCACTTTTGCATCACATACTCATGTATTAAATTTTTTTTTTTAATTTCACCCCATATATATTGATCTTTTATTAAACTTAATAGTGGGGTTATTTTATCCCCTTATTTAAAATTTTTTTTTGAACATGAAAGCAAACATAATCATATCAATGCATATGGATTTTCTGATCTCTCATAAATATGCACCCAAATTCCCAATATTCTAATAAATTAGAACCACAATACATTTCCGTTAACACAAGTTCCCACAGTTTCCCACACTTATTTGATACACAATCTCTAACTTAAACTAACCAAAGATTCAATTGGGGTAATTAATTATTTTTCCACTTAAGGCTAGTGATGTGGTAATATAAAGAACAACGGGGATTAAAAGGCTCAAAGTGGCAAACAAGGGTAAATAAAATGGTAGGCTAATTGAGATAAGTGAGCTAATATCAAATGATGGCCTCAATCATATGTATGCATGTAACTCTACTAAATAATGGACATATAGAATGGAACAAAGTAAAGATTACAATCATTGAGAGAAGAAACACACAAGAATAAAAATCATAGTTAAATAATGCAACCATGCAATTAAGCTCAAAAACTCATGGGTTGTGTGTTCTTTAGCTCAAAAACTATATTCCAATTATATATATCATGCAAGTTACCAAAAGGTTTTAACTCAAATCAATGTGAATCTTATATGCCTTTTCTAAGAAAAAGATACATTCCTTGAAAATTTCATCAATTGACCAACATTTCTATTATATATATATACTAAATGAGATGTTATGATTATGAAAACTAAAAGTTTTTAGTTTATCCCTGTTTTCAATCAAATCAATATCTCATATGCCAAAAGGGTAAACTAACTTAATAATCCATGTTTTTCCACATCACAACTAATAAATTAAAAGTGCAATTCAAGCTAAATATCTAAGATATATACAGCCCAAAGTGCAAAATGTAATAAAGTAAAAATAAACAAAAGTACAGTAAAATAAAAATGTGCAAGTATTCAAAGAAAAGTAAAATAAAATAAAATAAAATAAAATAAAACAAAAATACAAAATGAAGCAAAATAGGATAAAAGTCTGAAATAGTTCACCACAATAAAATCTGCCGGAGACGGCGACCTCCCCACACTTATATCACAGCATCGTCCTCGATGCTCTGTCAAGCTGGGTGTGAAGGGTCCTCGCCTACTGAAGGGTGTGCTGCTGGCTGATGAGCGGATAATTTATACGCTTTTTGGCATGGTTTTTAGTATGTTTTTAGTAGGATCTAGTTACTTTTAGGGATGTTTTCATTAGTTTTTATGCTAAATTCACATTTCTGGACTTTACTATGAGTTTGTGTGTTTTTCTGTGATTTCAGGTATTTTCTGGCTGAAATTGAGGGACTTGAGCAAAAATCAGATTCAGAGGTTGAAGAAGGACTGCTGATGCTGTTGGATTCTGACCTCCCTGCACTCAAAATAGATTTTCTGGAGCTACAGAACTCAAAATAGCGCGCTTTCAATTGCGTTGGAAAGTAGACATCCAGGGCTTTTCAGCAATGTATAATAGTCCATACTTTGAACGAGTTTAGATGACGTAAAAGGGCGTTGAACGCCAGTTCTACGCTGCTGTCTGGAGTTAAACGCCAGAAACAAGTCACAAACCAGAGTTGAACGCCAGAAACACGTTACAACTTGGCGTTCAACTCCAGAAAGAGCCTCTGCACGTGTAACATTCAAGCTCAGCCCAAGCACACACCAAGTGGGCCCCGGAAGTGGATTTATGCATCAATTACTTACTTCTGTAAACCCTAGTAACTAGTTTAGTATAAATAGGACTTTTTACTATTGTATTAGACATCTTTGGACGCCTGGTTCTTAGATCAGAGGGGCTGGCCTCTCGGCCATGCCTGGACCTTTCACTTATGTATTTTCAACGGTAGAGTTTCTACACTCCATAGATTAAGGTGTGGAGCTCTGCTGTTCCTCAAAGATTAATGCAAAGTACTACTGTTTTCTATTCAATTCATCTTAATTCGCTTCTAAGATATTCATTCGTACCTCAACCTGAATGTGATGAACGTGACAATCATCATCATTCCCTATGAATGTGTGCCTGACAACCACTTCCA
>NC_029788.2:31798270-31801618 GCF_000816755.2 Arachis ipaensis
TCCAAACTCACGAGTGCTGGGCGTAGTGACAGATGCAAAAGGATAGTAAATCCTATTCCAGTACGATCGAGAACCTCCAAGATGATTAGCCATGCAGTGACAGCGCATCGGACCATTTTCACAAGGAGGAATAGGAGGTAACCAACGACAAAGGTGATGCCTCCAGACGATTAGCCGTGCTGTGACAGAGCATTTGGACCATTTTCCCGAGAGAGATCGAAAGTAGCCATTGGCACCGGTGACATCCTTACATAAAGCCAGCCATAGAAAGGAGTGAGACTGATTGGATGAAGACAGCAGGAAAGCGGAGGTTCAGAGGAACGATTGTATCTCCATACGCTTATCTGAAATTCTCACCAATGATTTACATAAGTATTTCTATCCTTAGTTTATTGTTTATTTTCGAAAACTCCATAACTATTTTATATCCACCTGACTGAGATTTACAAGGTGACTATAGCTTGCTTCATACCAACAATCTCCGTGGGATTCGACCCTTACTCACGTAAGGTATTACTTGGACGACCCAGTGCACTTGCTGGTTAGTTATGCGAAGTTGTGAAGATATGTTTAGACCATGGTTTTGTGCATCCATTTTTGGTGCCATTGCCAGGGAATCAATTTCGAACAACAATTCACAACCTGAGTAACAATTTCGCATACCAAGTTTTTGGCGCCGTTGCCGGGGATTGTTCGAGTTTGGACAACTGACGGTTCATCTTGTTGCTCAGATTGGGTACCTTTCTTTTCGTTTTCTTTTCAAAAAGTTTTCAAAAATTTTTCAAAAATCTTTCAAAATTTTCTCCTTCGTTTTCGAAAAATTTTTTTAAAAAAAAATGTTTTCAAAAAATATTTTTTTCTTCAGGATTTTTAAGAATGAATTCTAGTGTTTCATAAAGCATGTTGAAGCCTAGCTGGCTGTAAAGCTACGACTGTAGGGCATGTTAGACGTGTCATGTCTGAGTTACATACTAAAGCTTGGCTGGCTATTAAGCCATGCCTGACCCTTTGATTGGAGCTTTAGAGTATAAGATTCCTGGAATTCATATTAAAAATTTTGAATCCTTATTTTTCTTTTTTTTTCAAAATGATTTTCGAAAAAAAATTAAAAGAAAATACAAAAAAAAAATAAAAAATATTTCATGTTTCTTGTTTGAGTCATGTGTCATGTTATAAGTTTGGTGTCAATTGCATATTCATGTTGCATTTTTCGAAAATTCATGCATTCATGGTGTTCTTCATGATCTTCAAGTTGTTCTTGGTAAGTCTTCTTGTTTGATCTTGATGTTTTCTTGTTCTGCATCTTTTCTTGTTTTACATGTGCATTTTTGCATCCATAGAGTCTAAACATGAAATATTTCTAAGTTTGGTGTCTTGCATGTTTTCTTTGCATTAAAAATTTTTCAAAAATGTGTTCTTGATGTTCATCATGATCTTCATAGTGTTCTTGGTGTTCATCTTGACATTCATAGCATTCTTGCATGCATTCATTGTTTTGATCCATAACTTTCATGCATTGCATCATTTTTCTTGTTTTTCTCTCTCATCATAAAAATTCAAAAATCAAAAAATATCTTTCCCTTTTTCTCTCTTAAAATTTCGAAAATTTGATTTGACTTTTTCAAAAATTTTTAAAATCTAGTTATTTTTATGAGTCAAATCAAATTTTCAATTTAAAAATCTTATCTTTTTCAAAATCTTTTTCAAAAATCAAATCTTTTTTTCAATTTTTTTTAGTTATTTTCGAAAATTTCAAAAAAATTTTTCAAAAATCTTTTTCTTAATTTTACATCATATTTTCGAAAATAACAATAACAATTAATGTTTTAATTCAAAAATTTCAAGTTTGTAACTGCTTGTTAAGAAAGATTCAAACTTTGAGTTCTAGAATCATATCTCATGATTTCTTGTGAATCAAGTCATTAATTGTGATTTTAAAATCCAAATCTTTTTCAAAACTAATTTCAATCATATCTTTTCAAAATATCTTCTTATCTTATCTTTTTCAAAAATTTGATTTCAAAATATCTTTTCTAACTTCCTAACTTCTTATCTTTTCAAAATTGATTTTCAAAATTGTTTCAACTAACTAACTAACTAACTTTTTGTTTGTTTCTTATCTTTTTCAAAACCACCTAACTAACTCTTTCTCTCTAATTTTCGAAAATATCTTCCCTCTTTTTCAAAAATTCTTTTTAATTAACTAATTATTTTAATTTTTTTATTTTTTAGTATTTTCGAAAATTACTAACCTTTTTCAAAAACTATTTTCAAAAATCACTAACTCTTTTTCAAAAGTAATTTTCGAAAATCCTCTCCCTCTCTCATCTTATTCTAATTATTTATTCATCTACTAACATCTCTTCCTCACATCACTCACCAAAAATCCGAACTCCCTCTCTCTCTCTGAGTTCAGATTTTCTTCTTCTTTTCTTCTACTCACACAGGGACCTCTATACTGTGGTATAAAGGATCCCTATTATTATTATTATTATTTTTTCTGTGCCCTCTTCTTTGTCATATGAGCAGGAGCAAGGACAAGAATATTCTTGTTGAAGCAGATCCAGAACCTGAAAGGACTCTGAAGAGGAAACTAAGAGAAGCTAAATTACAACAATCCAGAGAGAACCTTTCAGAAATTTTCGAACAGGAAGAGGAGATGGCAGCCGAAAATAATAATAATGCAAGGAGAATGCTTGGTGACTTTACTGCACCTAATTCCAATTTACATGGAAGAAGCATCTCCATTCCTACCATTGGAGCAAACAACTTTGAGCTGAAACCTCAGCTAGTTTCTCTGATGCAGCAGAACTGCAAGTTTCATGGACTTCCATCTGAAGATCCTTTTCAGTTCTTAACTGAATTCTTGCAAATCTGTTATACTGTTAAGACTAATGGAGTAGATCCTGAAGTCTATAGGCTCATGCTTTTCCCTTCTGCTGTAAGAGACAGAGCTAGAATATGGTTGGACTCTCAACCCAAAGACAGCCTGAACTCTTGGGATAAGCTGGTCACGGCTTTCTTAGCCAAGTTCTTTCCTCCTCAAAAGCTGAGCAAGCTTAGAGCTGATGTTCAAACCTTCAGATAAAAAGAAGGTGAATCCCTCTATGAAGCTTGGGAAAGATACAAACAGCTGACCAAAAAGTGTCCTTCTGACATGCTTTCAGAATGGACCATCCTGGATATATTCTATGATGGTTTATCTGAGTTATCAAAGATGTCATTGGATACTTCTGCAGGTGGATCCATTCACCTAAAGAAAACGCCTGCAGAAGCTCAAGAACTCATTGATATGGTTGCTAATAACCAGTTCATGTACACTTCTGAGAGGAACCCTGTGAGTACTGG
>NC_029788.2:31807382-31808772 GCF_000816755.2 Arachis ipaensis
CTCTCTGTAATAGAGAAACTGGGAATCTATGGGGTGCAAGCTGCTAAAATTTCATTAGAGATGGCAGACAATTCCAGAAAATAGGCTTATGGACAAGTAGAGGACGGGTTAGTAAAGGTTGAAGGGCTTTACATCCCTGCTGATTTCATAGTCCTAGATACTGGGAATGATGAGGATGAATTCATCATCCTTGGAAGACCCTTCCTAGCCACAGCAAGAGCTGTGATTGATGTGGACAGAGGAGAATTGATCCTTCAATTAAATGAGGACAACCTTGTGTTTACAACTCAAGGATCTCTCTCTGCATCCATGGAGAGAAAGCCTAAAATGCTTCTCTCAAAGCAGAGTCAACCAAAGCCCCCACAGTCAAACTCTAAGTTTGGTGTTGGGAGGCCATAACCAAACTCTAAGTTTGGTGTCAAACCCCCATATCCAAACTCTAAGTTTGGTGTTGGGAGGTCTCAACAAAGCTCTGCACATCTGTGAGGCTCCATGAGAGCCCACTGTCAAGCTATTGACATTAAAGAAGCGCTTGTTGGGAGGCAACCCAATGTTTATTTATCTAATTTTCATTGTTTTTCATGTTTTATTAGGTTCATGATCATGTGGAGTCACAAAATAAATATAAAAATTGAAAACGGAATCAAAAACAGCAGAAGAAAAATCACACCCTGAAGGAAGACTTTACTGGCGTTTAAACGCCAGTAAGAAGCATGTTTTGGGCGTTCAACGGCAGAACAGAGCATGGTTCTGGCGCTGAACGCCAGAAATGGGCAGCATATGGGCGTTTGAACGCCAGAAATGCACCCTGGGGAAGAGCTGGCGCTGAACGCCCAGAACAAGCATGGTTCTGGCGTTCAACGCCAGAAATAGGCTACAAATGGGCGTTCAACGCCCAGAACAAGCACCAATCCGGCGCTGAACGCCCAGAGTTGTGTGCAAGGGCATTTTGCATGCCTAATTGGGTGCAAGGTTGTAAATCCTTGAACACCTCAGGATCTGTGGACCCCACAGGATCCCCACCTACCTCCACTTACTTCTTCTCACCCCTCTTTCACACAATCCCATAAACACTCTTCCCCAAAATACTTCACCAATCACCTCAATCTCTCTTCCCTATCATCACTTCACCACTCACATCCACCCACTCTTCCCCATAAACCTACCCCACCTACCTCCACTTACCTTCAAAATTCAAAATCAATTTCCCACCCAAACCAACCCTAAATGGCCGAACTTACCCCCCCTCCCTTCCCTATATATACCCCTCCATTCTTCCTCATTTTCTCACAACACAACTCTCCTTTCTCTTCTTGGCCGAAACACACCTCCCCCCTCTTCTCCATATTTTCTTCTTCTTCTTCATCTATTCTTTCTTCTCTTGCTCGAG
>NC_029788.2:31809222-31829421 GCF_000816755.2 Arachis ipaensis
TTTCCTCCACAAAATTATTGGGAGCAAATCAACACCTCCCTAGGAGACTAAGCTCCAACATAGGACAATTAAGGGTGGAACATCAAGAGCACTCCATCATCCTTTATGAAATAAGAGAAGATCAAAAAGCAATGAGGGAGGAGCAACAAAGACAAGGAAGAGACATAGAAGAGCTCAAGGACATCATTGGTTCCTCAAGAAGGAAACGCCACCATCATTAAGGTGGACTCATTCCTTGTTCTTTCATTCTCTATTTTTTGTTTTCTATGTTATGTGCTTATCTATGTTTGTGTCTTATTACATGATCATTAGTAGTTAGTAACTTTGTCTTAAAGTTATGAATGTCCTATGAATCCATCACCTCTCTTAAATGAAAAATGTTTTAATTCAAAAGAACAAGAAGTACATGAGTTTTGAATTTATCCTTGAACTTAGTTTAATTATATTGATGTGGTGATAATGCTTCTTGTTTTCTGAATGAATGCTTGAACAGTGCATATGTCTTTTGAAGTTGTTGTTTAAGAATGTTAAATATGTTGGCTCTTGAAAGAATGATGACTAGGAAACATGTTATTTGATAATCTGAAAAATCATAAAAATGATTCTTGAAGCAAGAAAAAGCAGCAAAGAACAAAGCTTGCAGAAAAAAAAAAGAGAAAAAAAAAGGCGAAAAAAAAAAATATAGAAAAAAAAGGAAAAGCAAGCAGAAAAAGCCAAAAGCTCTTAAAACCAAGAGGCAAGAGCAAAAAAGCCAATAACCCTTAAAACCAAAAGGCAAGGGCAAATAAAAAGGATCCCAAGGCTTTGAGCATCAGTGGATAGGAGGGCCTAAAGGAATAAAATCCTGGTCTAAGCGGCTAAACCAAGCTGTCCCTAACCATGTGCTTGTGGCGTGTAGGTGTCAAGTGAAAACTTGAGACTGAGCGGTTAAAGTCAAGGTCCAAAGCAAAAAAAGAGTGTGCTTAAGAACCCTGGACACCTCTAATTGGGGACTTTAGGCTGAGTCACAATCTGAAAAGGTTCACCCAATTATGTGTCTGTGGCATTTATGTATCCGGTGGTAATACTGGAAAACAAAGTGCTTAGGGCCACGGCCAAGACTCATAAAATAGCTGTATTCAAGAATCATCATACTGAACTAGGAGAATCAATAACACTATCTGAACTATGAGTTCCTATAGAAGCCAATCATTCTGAACTTCAATGGATAAAGTGAGATGCCAAAACTATTCAAGAGGCAAAAAGCTATAAGTCCCGCTCATATGATTGAAGCTATGTTTCATTGAAAGTTTGGAATTTATAGTATATTCTCTTCTTTTTATCCTATTTGATTTTCAGTTGCTTGGGGACAAGCAACAATTTAAGTTTGGTGTTGTGATGAGCGGATAATTTATACGCTTTTTGGCATGGTTTTTAGTATGTTTTTAGTAGGATCTAGTTACTTTTAGGGATGTTTTCATTAGTTTTTATGCTAAATTCACATTTCTGGACTTTACTATGAGTTTGTGTGTTTTTCTGTGATTTCAGGTATTTTCTGACTGAAATTGAGGGACTTGAGCAAAAATCAGATTCAGAGGTTGAAGAAGGACTGCTGATGCTGTTGGATTTTGACCTCCCTGCACTCAAAATGGATTTCCTGGAGCTACAGAACTCAAAATGGCGGGATTCTAATTGCGTTGGAAAGTAGACATCCAGGGTTTTCCAGAAATGTATAATAGTTCATACTTTGAACGAGTTTAGATGACGTAAAAGGGCGTTGAACGCTAGTTCTACATTGCTGTCTGGAGTTAAACGCCAGAAACAAGTCACAAACCAGAGTTGAACGCCAGAAATACGTTACAACCTAGCGTTCAACTCCAGAAAGAGCCTCTGCACGTGTAACATTCAAGCTCAGCCCAAGCACACACCAAGTGGGCCCCGGAAGTGGATTTATGCATCAATTACTTACTTCTGTAAACCCTAGTAACTAGTTTAGTATAAATAGGACTTTTTACTATTGTATTAGACATCTTTGGACGCCTGGTTCTTAGATCAGAGGGGCTGGCCTCTCGGCCATGCCTGGACCTTTTACTTATGTATTTTCAACGGTAGAGTTTCTACACTCCATAGATTAAGGTGTGGAGCTCTGCTGTTCCTCAAAGATTAATGCAAAGTACTACTGTTTTCTATTCAATTCATCTTAATTCGCTTCTAAGATATTCATTCATACCTCAACCTGAATGTGATGAACGTGACAATCATCATCATTCCCTATGAACGTGTGCCTGACAACCACTTCCGTTCTACCTTAGATTGAATGAGTATCTCTTAGATCTCTTAATCAGAATCTTCGTGGTATAAGCTAGATTGATGGCGGCATTCATGAGAGTCCGGAAAGTCTAAACCTTGTCCGTGGTATTCCGAGTAGGACTCTGGGATTGAATGACTGTGATGAACTCCAAACTCGCGAGTGCTGGGCGTAGTGACAGACGCAAAAGAATAGTAAATTCTATTCCAGTATGACCGAGAACCTCTAAGATGATTAGCCATGCAGTGACAGCGCATCGGACCATTTTCACAGGGAGGAATAGGAGGTAACCAACGACAAAGGTGATGCCTCCAGACGATTAGCTGTGCTGTGACAGAGCATTTGGACCATTTTCCCGAGAGAGATCGAAAGTAGCCATTGGCACCGATGACATCCTTACATAAAGCCAGCCATAGAAAGGAGTGAGACTGATTGGATGAAGACAGCAGGAAAGCGGAGGTTCAGAGGAACGATTGCATCTCCATACGCTTATCTGAAATTCTCACCAATGATTTACATAAGTATTTCTATCCTTAGTTTATTGTTTATTTTCGAAAACTCCATAACTATTTTATATCCGCCTGACTGAGATTTACAAGGTGACTATAGTTTGCTTCATACCAACAATCTCCGTGGGATTCGACCCTTACTCACGTAAGGTATTACTTGGACGACCCAGTGCACTTGCTGGTTAGTTATGCGAAGTTGTGAAGATATGTTTAGACCATGGTTCTGTGCATCCGTTTTTGGTGCCATTGCCAGGGAATCAATTTCGAACAACAATTCACAACCTGAGTAACAATTTCGCATACCACTGGCGCTGTGGGCTCTGGCTGTGTAGGTGCCTGTGGCTCTGCAGGCTGCTCAAACTGAGGCTCCTCGTGCTGTCCTACTGCTGGTCCTCCTCCTGTGCATCCTCCTCCTGCTCATCCTCCTCCTCAGAGTGCTCCGAGGGTGTATCAGGCTCGGAGGGGATGTCAGGGCGGCCCGACCTCACCATCAGCTTCAGATGTTCATAGCGTTTCTTATTGCGATGCTCAGACTGCTCATGACGCCGCTGGTTGCAGCGCTCCATCTGATCAAGGCGCTCAAAGAGGCGGTACACTAGATGGTAGACTGGCTGAGAGGTAGATGATGGTGCTGTGGATGCGGGTGGTGCTGCAGGCACTGAAGGTGCTACTGAGGATGTGGCCGCATCAGTAGAGGAAGTAAGAGAAGGTGGTCGGTGGCCTAGAGGTCCGAACCGCTTGCTGTGCGGGATGACCTTCTTGCCGTCGGCAATTGGTGGCCTCTCATCCTCCAGCTCCCAAGGCACCTCAGCTCGGCGGGCCATCTGGGTGATCAAGTATGGAAATGACAGGGAGCCTCTGACATGAACTCGAGACTTGTACTTCCTGATGAACCGTGGAAGGTATAGGTCCTTTCCTTCCATAACGCACCAAATGAGGATGATCATAGCAGCTGGCACCTCTGACTCGTGAGTACTAGGCATAACATAATTGCTCAGTATTTGCTGCCACAGCCTAGCCTCATCATTGAGATAAATAATCTTGATACCCCTTGGAGTTGACTTCGAATTTCCCATAGCCCGTGGAACATCAGGGTCAATGGCTATGGTACGCCTAACAGCGTCCCAATCAAAACTCATAAACCTAATGGACTCCTCAGCCTTCTGATAACCATCTGCATCGTCTGTTTTAGGCTGGAAGTGGAGGATATCCTCTATTGCCTCCTATGTGACCAAGATTTCCTTGCCCCTAAGCTGCACAACATCAAGGGTTGTCTTGTAATAGTTACAATAGAACTCACGCACCCATGATGCGTTTACTTCTGTCAGATCCCTCTCAAGAAATACCCAACCTCTCTATTTGATCTACTTTTCAGTGTACTTCTTTAATTCGGTTGGTATTCTGAGCGTCCTTTCCAAGTAGAGGTGCCGCTTTTCCACAAAAACTGGAAATTTGAGTTCACAGTAGAGATTTGCAAATTTAACTAGGTCATTGTCCGGCACAATTTGATCAGCTTTTTCCTTATCAGTAAAGTTCTTCTGTTAGGAGGTTATTTGTCATTCTATTAACATCCAACAATATCTCAAGACCAGAACATGTTTGGAATAGATGTTAGCATGAACTCTCAGATGATATTTTGTATCGACAGAGAACCGTGATGAACATGAGGAGTGAGTTTTTATTAATTGCAATTATAAAAGTTCTGCATTATTGATCATTGTTAGTTTGATTGAATTTTTATAGTATCGTATAATATGTAGAATTAACCATGTCAGATGATGAGATTAAGCAGTTGTGCTTAATGGATATAGACAAGATCTTACATTCCTATGATAAAACCTTGAAAGACTATCCTTCTATGCCTTTAGCAACTGAAGTTGATAGTTCTTTGTTAACCGAAAGGGTTATCAGGGAAGAGCTAAACTTTAACAGGGATGATTTAAAGAAAAATGCCTCAAACATGTTAGCCATCGCAACACCTGAGCAGAAATATGCATTCGATAAAATTGTTACAGCTATATATTGTGATGAAGGGGGTTTTTTCTTTGTGTATGGTGATGGGAGTACTGGAAAAACATTTCTCTAGAACCTTATGTCTGCTGAGATTTGCTCAAGGGGTGATATTGTGTCAAACATTACTTCAAGTGGTATTGCATCTTTACTTCTTCCCAATGGAAGAACGACACACTCAAGGTTCAAAATACCGCTGAATATAACTGAGGATTCTGTATGTAATATCAAACCTGGTTCCCCTCTAACAATGCTGCTATTGAAAGCCAAACTTATAATTTGGGATGAGGCTCTAATGGTTAGAAGGTATTGCTATGAAGCGCTTGATAAATGCTTGGGTGATATCATGAGATTTTCTCTAACATATAACAAAGATTCGCCCTTTGGAGGAAAAGTGGTTGTACTAGATGGAGACTTTAGACAATTTCTTCCTGTCATTCTACGAGGATCGAGACAAGATATCATTCATTCAACCGTTAATTTGTCTTGCTTTTGGAAGTTTTGTCAGGTGCTCAAACTAACAAAAAACATGAGACTCTTTGTAGGGACGACTGCTTCAGATCAAGATGAGACAAAGCAATTTGGTGAGTGTTTATTGAAAGTTGGTGATGGTTTAATAGGTAACGATATGGATGGTGAATCTGAGATATGTCTTCCAGGAGATATTGTTATTCCTTCTTCGGACCAGACATTTGATGAGTTGGTTTATTTTTCTTATCCAAATATTTTGAATAACATGTCTCAAAGGATTTTTTCAAAGTAAGAACTATACTGGCTCCCACGCTGGACATTGTTGAAGAGGTCAACAACCATTTGATGGCTATCATTCCTGGAGGAGAAAAATTATATCTCAGTTCAGATTCTGAGGTTCTAACCTGTGAACAGTGTGCTCTCTTCTCACGAATCTGTAACCTGTGTGAAGGGAGTAATAACATTATAAACTTGAGGATGTGATTACAAGCTGCCTTGAATGAACCTGATGTATTTGTGGTGGGGTTGAGCTTAGATTCTTGTTATCCGATAAATGATGATTAAGATAAAATTAACCCCCCCTTTTTTTTTAATTTCTTTTTCTTAGAAACGAAACACATTTTCCTCCATAACCCTTCTCTACCCTCCAACCAAACATATCTTGGGAGTAGGTTATCTACGTGGCCAGAAATGGCCTTGGTCCCAGGATCCAGTGGTCTCCTAAGAGACTTGCTGCCGTTTAAGTGTAACTATGAATATCATTTTAATTGATCGTTTGGTAATGTTGGTTTCATGGGAAGTTTGATGCTGCGTTGAAGTGTCTATCTAGTATATACTACATACCCTACAACACTTAGCCTGTAAGTTTGGATCTATCTATATGCTATTGCCTTGTTGGCTCAGTTTTGTACAAATCATGTTTTCCCTTCTTAAAATATAACTTACCCTGCTCAACTTAATTTAACAAATATCAAGAAAGAAATGGTAGTTGGAGCTGGGATTTTATTTATGATTGGTACTATGCTTTATAAACTTGATAAAAAAAGATGATATTATGAAACCAGCACTTCAAAATTATTCATATACTCAAGGGTAGAGTCGTATTCTGAGGTGTAAGTTTAATGTACTTGTGTGAATCGAGTTGAAAATAGTCCAAAATATATTTAGTCAAGAAGTTCACAGCGAACGGACAAGGAATGAGTTGAGAGAAAGAGAGTTACTAATCAGGTATTTAATCTCAAACTGTAAAAATTGCTAGTCTACCATTGATTATGTTAGTAATAGTTAGTCTTTGATTATGACCCATCTGATTCTCATTTCAAGGCTAAGATGCATGCAAGAAATTTTATGTTATGCATATAGATACATGTGTTATTCCTTTGTATGTACCCTATCAGCTTCTGCACAACCAATATCATAGTTGGTATTTTTATCATATATGCCAAAGGGAGGGAGTATCATGATATCGGTTTATGGTGCAGGGTGTCTGTGGATGCAATAAGTTTGAAAATGGTTCAATTGCAGAAGTTTTAAAAACAATAGTGAAAAAGGATGGATACAGAGGGCTCATGCGAGAATGGATTCGAAGGATGTTGTTCCATGCTCTTGCAGCCGCAATCTGCTGGTCAACGTACGAGGCTAGGAAGTCCTTTTTCCAAGAATTAAATCAGAGTAAAGACAGTGGTTAGTTTATTTGTCAACATCATTAGTAAAGAGCTTCTTCAATCAGCGGCATGGCCTAGCTTTTCAAGTCCTGTGGAACCCTGAAGGATTACATAATTATGAGGCAGGCGTTAGCTTCAGTTAGGGGGTACATTCTTTTTAGTATTGTACACCCTGCCAATTTTGATAAACTATTCTTATAATTATATTTTTTATTATTTTTGTTTAGCTCATTGTAATATTTATACCTTTTACCACAAGGTTATTCCTTGAATACATCCCCTATCCCACGCTTATAGCAAATCCATAGTTTAAGGATTCATGATAATGCATTTGTTTCTTTACCTTTGTATTATTAACATTTGACTGGAAGGGTGGCCCTTAACACTTCATGGAAAGTTCTCTCCTTTGAAACAACTCTTTGGTGTTGAGAATGAGTTTATAGGACCCACCACACACAAAGACTTCAAATTTTAGATTCCCACTCTGTCTTTTTTGCATTTCTTCAATGATCAAATCCATTGTGTGGTTGACTCTTCAACCCTTTTAGGTAGTTCTTATTATTATCTTGTTTTTCTTGAGATTTATACTTTTTAACCGGTCATTTTCCTTAACAAGGTTTTCAAGAGATAAGCATATCAATGGTTTTTGGAACATGCAAATGTGCCATGAATTTTTCTTAACCATTGGCCTTATTATTGCCTTCTTTTGTTTGATATGCTACCTGACACTACAGAATTTTTATTTGTTTGTGGAGGTTTTTTAGTAGGAGTTATTAAAACTTCTATAGTATATTTTATTATAGTATATTTTATTTATGATAATTTTAAATAATATAATAAAAATTCCCACTATTATAATACTCTTAACTCAATTAATTATTAAAAGGCCAAACCAAACAAATTTTAACTGAACATACAAAAGAAAAATCGAGTATATACCCATTTTGGTCCTCAAAGAATTTCAAACTAGACATTTTAGTCTCCAACTAAAATTAATTACTCGATTGGTCCCTAACAATTAATTTCATTAGTCACTTAGGTCCTTGGCTCCGTCAACTCTAATGGAAGACAAAATGGTCCCTAAAAATTCTAACATGGGACAAAATGATCTCTGACAACTCTAACAAGGGACAAAATGATCCCTGACCCCTATATTCGAAAACGACACTGTTGTTCCCCAATTTTTATCATATCTCGCATAACCCTAACATTCATACTCTCTTTCTTCACCTTCACAGTCTTTTTTTACATCTTTTTCTTCCTCCTCTTTAGCTCCAAAATTAAATCATGGTGTAATTGTCACACGTGTCGCACCTACCTCAACATGTCATAGACCATACACTTCCTAAATCTTTGTGATTGGTACATCCACCTCCTCTGCACTTCACCCACCAAAAGCATCCACTTCCACATCTTTGATAACATCATTTCCAACCCCCACAACGTCCACGACATCCTCAAGACCAAGTTCCACAACTACTCCAAGCGCACGCCTTTCTCCACTCTCCGGCAATCAATATAGATTGTTGGACATTAGGACATCATGAGAAGATTATCCTTCAACATCATATGCAAATTCTCATTTGAAATAGACAACGAGTACTTCATTCCTTCTTTTCCGGAGTCTTAACAAATGACTTGCTATCTGGATTCATGGGATCCATCGAAGACGACAACTAGTTGAGAGACATAGGCATTAGTTTTCTGAGTATGAATTGGTTGAGAACAAGTTGAGAATTTTTTTTTCTTTTTTTTAGATAATTACATCTCCATCTAATTCCAAAAAAAGTGGGCGTAGTTCCAGAAAATAGTAACAAAAACAGAGCAATAACTACAAAGAAAACATAAAAACTAGCATAAAACAGCAAACAGGGAGCAAAAGATTGATCCTGGCCAAAACCAAATCACACTCCAATCCACCAAGATTGATCCCCACAACTTTCATATACGATCACATAAAAAAAATAAGTGATGTACCGTCTTCAATCTATCCTTACATAAGACACAAAAAGATTCTGCTTCTGGTATAATCTTAAACTTACATAATCTATCTCTAGTATTCAATCTTTCTAAAATTACAAACCACATCAGCAACTCAACCCGTGGAGGATTTTTTTTCTTGCGAACATTAAATTTATAGAGTGTGCATTATGTAGTTTGAAGTTACAATGCTAGACTGTTAGTGTTATGCGAGATATGATGGAAATTGGAAGATAATAGTGTTGTTTCCGAATAAAGGAGATCAGGGACCATTTTGTCCCCTGTTAGAGTTGTCAGGGACTATTTTGTCCTTCGTTAGAATTAATGGAATAAAAGACTTAAGTGACTGACCGAATTAATTGTTAGGGACCAATCGAACAATTAATTTTAGTTGGGGACTAAAGTGTCTAGTCTGAAATTCTTTGAGGACCAAAATGGGTATATACTCAGAAAAATCAGAAGAGTTCTAAGAGAGAGAGAGAACGAAAGTCTGGACCCTAAAATATCGATTCTAGCCACTGCCATTCATCTCCTCGCCGCCGTTGCCACCATGTCTCCTCCATCAAAGCGTCGCCGGTGGAGTTATGAGGACGAGGTGATCGTGGAGCTTCTCAATTCGTGTAGCTCTCGCCTCTCGGAATAGTAATGCTTTAGATCTTCCGCTTCTGCGTCGTCTTTCACGGCGGTTGCTGCCGCTGATTCTGCTTTTGCTCCAGCGGCTTGAAGCACTCAGAGAGCGGTTTGGGTGCAGACCCGGTGGCGCTAGCTGAGTAGATCTGTAAGGCGAGTGAGCGAAAGACTTTGGAAGCTTCGATTGAAGCTGCGATAGTGCGATCGAAGCTATCAAATCTTGTGGAACTAATTCTCATGTCGTTCCCAGTCATTGAGATGAGGATTTGTTCCTACTTTGTAAAGGTTTCCATGAACTGAACTAGGATCTTTAATATATCATTGTATAAAAAATAAAAAAGCTTTGATGGAAGTTGTAGTCATATCATCTTTGATTGTTTTTGTTCTGTTGCAGATGAGTAACTTCACAAAGCTTTCATGAGGTACAATTTTTTCTTTTATTTTTTGCTTCAAGTCTTCATTTTTTTTTGGTTTTGCTGTGTATTATTTCAGGCATATACGAGGGAATTACAGTTTAAAGTGGATCATTTGCTGGAAGAGAATGCAAGACTCAAGACACAGCAACAAAAGGCATGCATCATCATTTATATACATAATAAATACACACATTTTTGTTACTAGTGATTTTGTTTGTTTATGTTTTGCTTTAATGGTGATAGTGTGATGATACAACTATCTCTTTTTTGTTTTAGTAACAATATAGTTGTGTATGACTTTCTAAAAAAAAGTGTTTTACCAAATTGAGGTTACAAAATGTGTATGTGATTGTTGCAGCTATGTGAAGCAGCAGTGTTGAATCATCAGCAAAAAAAGAAGAGTACCCTGTACCGAACATTTATTGCACCATTTTGAGTATATATCTAGATTCTTAGTTAGTGTGCCATTAATGCTGCAATGCAATTCATGAAAAAAAAAAGCAAGCAAGTTACTGACCATTAATTAAGGAAAGTTGCAAAGACAGAAAATTTGTAGGAATCCCTGGTAAAAGGTAAAAGGGGAGGTTAGGTGAGATGATGTTATATATAAAGGTACACAGCAACCAGCTTTTTTGACTAATTAAGAGCATATATTAACAATTATCAATATATATAATATTATACAGTTGAGAGTAAAGTTACATGGTTAATAGTATGCTTTGTTTACTTCTTACTTCTCTCTCCACTTTGACAGTTGAGGGATGATTTAATAACAATGCTTATTGCTGGTCATGAGACAACAGCTACAGTTCTTACTTGGGTAACTTTCCTTTTATCTCAAGCATGTTAATCTCAAAGTTGATATAATTGCCTAGTAGTGAAAGACAATTCTGGATCTTTGGTTATCGTAGCTTCTCTTCAGATTTTTCTCTTTGGCCAATACCATCTTACTGATTATTGAACTCACTACAGAACCTGGACAAAATGAGGAAGGCTCAAGCAGAGGTAGATTCACTGCTGGGTACAAGAACACCAACTTACGAATCACTTTAAAAACTGCAGTAGGTGCTCATTTCATGTCAGATTTTTACTTGCTTCCACCTGTTTGATAGCCAATATTTTATTAGGAAATATAAGATATATAAATTTATCATAAACGGTCAATAAATCTTATTTTCTAGGGAAAAGGGAAAGGAAGAGAGGGGGATGCCATGTCGAGATGAAAAACTGGCAGCATTAAAATAGGGACTCTCTTCCCAGAAATTAAAGAGTCATTACAACACGTTTAAATTGAAGATAATTGAAATCCCCTGCTTGCTTTATTTGAATTGTTTTTTAACTGCTATGCGAGCTGTTGGTCCAACTCTTCTCAAGGACTAATCTCTGTTAAAGCTTTATCGCTTGATCAACTTGTAGGTTATGCTTGCTACTGTCCGATGTGAAGAAATTGCCCGGGAGAAGTATAAAGCTGCAAAGGAGGTATTAAGAGCACTTGAAAAAAAGGGGACTCATATTTGACTGAATTAATTGATTGATTTTATTCAATCTACCAACATAAAGATATATATAACTGCTACTGCTGTTTAAAATTTCATCATAATGAAGTTAATTATTGCCTGTATCCTTGATCTATATATGAACCTGATTAATTCTAATTGCTAGTATGAGATATTTAAGGTGAATGATTATAAGCTAGCTAGCAATATTATTTGTGCATTCCTAATTACTAATGCTAGGGAAGTTTCTTTCAAATCAGGAATTGCATCAACTGGAAGAGGATATGAAACGTAGCCCTACTGAATATTTGAACAGGCTCAGTTCACAAATTGATACTTGTTTGTCAGAGTGAGTACAATTGACTTTTCATGACACCGTAACATTAAATTCTTTGTTCATATTAGACTGCTAGTAGTAGCAATGATTTTGATTGTTCTATGTGTTGGAAAAAGAAGGCTTTCTTTTTTGTTTTAGTAATAATATAGTTGTGTATGACTTTCTAAAAAAAAGTGTTTTACCAAATTGAGGTTACAAAATGTGTATGTGATTGTTGCAGCTATGTGAAGCAGCAGTGTTGAATCATCAGCAAAAAAAGAAGAGTACCCTGTACCGAACATTTATTGCACCATTTTGAGTATATATCTAGATTCTTAGTTAGTGTGCCATTAATGCTGCAATGCAATTCATGAAAAAAAAAAAGCAAGCAAGTTACTGACCATTAATTAAGGAAAGTTGCAAAGACAGAAAATTTGTAGGAATCCCTGGCTTAAGGTAAAAGGGGAGGTTAGGTGAGATGATGTTATATATAAAGGTACACAGCAACCAGCTTTTTTGACTAATTAAGAGCATATATTAACAATTATCAATATATATAATATTATACAGTTGAGAGTAAAGTTACATGGTTAATAGTATGCTTTGTTTACTTCTTACTTCTCTCTCCACTTTGACAGTTGAGGGATGATTTAATAACAATGCTTATTGCTGGTCATGAGACAACAGCTGCAGTTCTTACTTGGGTAACTTTCCTTTTATCTCAAGCATGTTAATCTCAAAGTTGATATAATTGCCTAGTAGTGAAAGACAATTCTGGATCTTTGGTTATCGTAGCTTCTCTTCAGATTTTTCTCTTTGGCCAATACCATCTTACTGATTATTGAACTCACTACAGAACCTGGACAAAATGAGGAAGGCTCAAGCAGAGGTAGATTCACTGCTGGGTACAAGAACACCAACTTACGAATCACTTTAAAAACTGCAGTAGGTGCTCATTTCATGTCAGATTTTTACTTGCTTCCACCTGTTTGATAGCCAATATTTTATTAGGAAATACAAGATATATAAATTTATCATAAACGGTCAATAAATCTTATTTTCTAGGGAAAAGGGAAAGGAAGAGAGGGGGGATGCCATGTCGAGATGAAAAACTGGCAGCATTAAAATAGGGACTCTCTTCCCAGAAATTAAAGAGTCATTACAACACGTTTAAATTGAAGATAATTGAAATCCCCTGCTTGCTTTATTTGAATTGTTTTTTAACTGCTATGCGAGCTGTTGGTCCAACTCTTCTCAAGGACTAATCTCTGTTAAAGCTTTATCGCTTGATCAACTTGTAGGTTATGCTTGCTACTGTCCGATGTGAAGAAATTGCCCGGGAGAAGTATAAAGCTGCAAAGGAGGTATTAAGAGCACTTGAAAAAAAGGGGACTCATATTTGACTGAATTAATTGATTGATTTTATTCAATCTACCAACATAAAGATATATATAACTGCTACTGCTGTTTAAAATTTCATCATAATGAAGTTAATTATTGCCTGTATCCTTGATCTATATATGAAGCTGATTAATTCTAATTGCTAGTATGAGATATTTAAGGTGAATGATTATAAGCTAGCTAGCAATATTATTTGTGCATTCCTAATTACTAATGCTAGGGAAGTTTCTTTCAAATCAGGAATTGCATCAACTGGAAGAGGATATGAAACGTAGCCCTACTGAATATTTGAACAGGCTCAGTTCACAAATTGATACTTGTTTGTCAGAGTGAGTACAATTGACTTTTCATGACACCGTAACATTAAATTCTTTGTTCATATTAGACTGCTAGTAGTAGCAATGGTTTTGATTGTTCTATGTGTTGGAAAAAGAAGGCTTCATACTTTCCTCCCACTTTAGTTGGAAAAAGATTGATGTTGTAATGTAAGAAATGAAAACCTACCAGGTTCTAGCTCTTAACTGCATGCTTATTGTTTCCTTTGTCATCATTCGTGAAATCGAATAGTAAGGATGGTTGTGAATTTAGGCGTAGTTTATGGGTTAATATTCCACATAAGTTATAACACAAAATGATATAATGAAGATGGAACATCTCTCTGTTTATATTATATATTATCATATTAATTAATGGTGGTTTAGTAACTATTAATTCGTGTCTTGCATCTAGGTCTCTGTTTGCTTCTAAGGCGATAAAAGCCGGAGATTGTATTTTGAAGGTTTCTTATAGAGTGGTAGGCATCCACTCTTAATCTTTCCTCGAACTATATGTTATGGCTTGCTTTTTATATGTCACAATGACAAGTCACTCTTGATAACATAGTATTTGTAATTGGTTTTGTAGCAAATAACAGCAGATAATATCCCTGCTAAGATCAAATCTCTGATCAGTGAGGAAGTTGCGAATGTTGCAAAACTTGCTGTTCTTCTTCTAATTGAGGGGAAATTGGGTCAGGTACCATTGTTATCATGTTCCTGTAAAAGGTTTCATCTGAAATTTGGGAATTGTTGAACTTTTGCAAACTTTTGAGTTTTGCTCTTGGTAAAATCTAGAAGCTTGCTTGTATGTCTGAAATATCTCTCTCTGTATGCAGGACTCTCAGTGGAATCCTTATATCTGCCGTCTACCATGGCAAGAGGAGCTGCATAACACGGCAGGTTTTCTTTTCATTTTAGTTTTTGAGTAATGATCTTTATCTTTTTAACATGGTAAAAATTGTTCTTGTTACATGGTGTATGACTATGATTTATTTTTCTTTTACACATTTCATTACCTTGTGCTATTATAAACTATATTATTAACTATTGTATTTCTTTTGATCTTAGACTTTTTTGAATGAAAGTGAGCGGGAGATGATTCATCGAAGCTCGGTTTATTGGGAAACAATTAACCAAAAGTCTCAAATTGAAAGGGACTTCTTGGCGATCAGGCCTGTAAGTGCTTTGTGTCGGCTATATATATATATATTCTATCTTATGAAATGCAAGTCATTTTCTGCCAGGGGAGGAATACACATATATAATAGGATGAAACATCTTAAGAAAAAACTAATCAGAATATAGAAACTTTATACTAGAATAGGTAGTCTTGGAGTATGGAGTATAAGAGGTCATGATGAATTGATTACTTCTATATTTGAAATTTAGAATCATCAAGAGTTCTTTCAATCAAAATTAAAGAAATGTATTGAGGACAGTAGAAGAACAATGTTTGAGATAGAAGATCTTGGGGTTTCTATTCTTTAAGATTTGCATGTACAGCGACAGTCTCTACTGCAAGCAAATAACACGGTAGTGTTTAGCTTTCTTGAATAACTAACGATTTGTCTGCGTTTCTTTTGGTAATTAGTTATATTTTAAGAACTATACACCCCTGAAATAAAAACTTAGACAGTATTTTGACTTTTATCTCTGGAATTTGACTCTCATGTGGTATTTGTATAGTGTGTTTCTAGTTTCTTAACTTTATTTGCGGTTGAAGATATGTTCTTTTGTCTATTGATGGTTATGTCATCTCATGCAGCTTTATGGAGTAATATTCTATAGTTATAATCTCTTCTATAGTTATATTCTATAGTTATGTTCATTGTTCAAGAGTTTGGACATAAGTCTGTATTTTATCATGTTATTTTTAATATTTTGTAGTTGTAATTAATGTGATTGAAAAATGATGGTAGTGTACTATATTTTGTTTTAAAGTATTTCTTTTATTTTAATTTTTTTTTACATTTTTAATGTCTTGCTTAAATATTTTTTTAATAATAAATGATTAGTAGTGTAATAATAATGTAGATTAATTTTTAAAAATTATATTGATAGGTTTGAAACTTCCACAGAATAGCTATTATTTTTAAAATGAAAGTCTTTTTGTGGGGGTTTCAAACCGCCACAAACATTGAGCAATAACTGCCATAAAAGTTCAATATCACCTAAACATACACAACACCCTCCCCCTAATAGATTGTGGAGGTTTTTAAAAATCTCCACAAATTTAAGAACCTCCACAAACCATTCGATGGGGGTTATAAAATCTTGTAGTGTGAGAAAGATTAATAGAAGATTTTTTTTTTGTATCCTTGGTTGTATATAGGGGTATCGATATTTTTTTTACAATCAAAGGTGGAGATTAAATAATAAATTTTATAAATTAAAAAATAATTTTAAATAATTAGAAATTGGAGTTAGTGTGATTCATATAAGGGTATCCATATTTTCCTTTATAAGGTAAAAATTGTAAAAAATTAAATGCACTCTTGATGTGAAGTTGATATTTAAGAATTATTAGGTGATTTGATATATTTATCATTTAACAATTTTTAATAATTAATTTCACATGTGAATTTTTACTTTTTTATAATGAATGAGTAAGATTAAATAATTAATATTGTACACCTTGCCAATTTTGATAAATAATTCTTAAAATTATATTTTTATTATTTTTGTTTAGCTCATTGTAATATTTATACCTTTTACCACAAGGTTATTCCTTGAATACAGCCCCTATCCCACGCTTATAGCAAATCCATAGTTTAAGGATTCATGATAATGCATTTGTATTATTAACATTTGACCAGAAGGATTGTCATATATTCTGGCAACTACTGTGTTAGTATACTCACTGGCTCTTTAATTTGTAGCTCATCAGAAACAGAAAATTAATTATATAGAATATCACATTATACAACACTCTCTAAATGCATGATGCACAACATAACACTCCGTAGCAAAGCATAAATATTTCCATGATTCAAAAAAACTGTCAATTTTAACAAAGTAGTACATTGAAAAATTAATATACTTGGACAATCTGAGTTTCTTTTGACATCTTTATTTTTGTTCTATTCTAATAAATCTAGTTTAATTATATATATATATATATATATGACTTCAATTTCAGATACGTTATAATTCAGATTTTACACAGTTATATTATTTTAGATATGTTGTAGAAATTTGATATAATATTTTAAATATGTTTACGACACATCTAAAATAACAAATAACAAAATTAACTTATTAACTAAATAATATCACCTCTTCTCTTTCGTATCCAATTATATCTTAGTTTCATATGTTTATGTTTAAACATTATTTTTTCTTTTTTTCTCGTGTGATTATTTTTGTGGTAGTTTTTTATTATTTTACATATGTTCATAACACATCTAAAATAATAAGATACCACATAAAATACTTTTGGTACACATCCAAAATAATAAGACAATACATAAAATATTTTTGATACACATCCAAAAATTATTTAATTTGTGCTTATATTTTTTTAACAAAATAATTTTTTAACACAAAAAATTCGTTCAAATAATCTATATTTATATTTTTTTAATATAAATAATTTTATAACACATCTAAAATTATAAAATTACACACTAAATAATTTTTTAACACATTCAAAACTCATCCAAAAATGATTATGTTCATTATTCTTATTAATTAGAACTGAAAAAATTATATATACCCATCTTAAAACCGAAAAGAATTTATTTTAATGGGTAAAGTATATTTTTTGTCTTTGATGTTTGGTAAAAGTTTCAAAAATACTCCTAAGTTTTATTTTATTTCAATTTTGTTCCAAAAGTTTTCGATTTGCATTCAAAAAATTTAAGACTAATCTAACAATAACGCATAAAAATTATACTTGATTTGCTTGTGTTGAGGGTTGTTCTTATAAAATTATTGTTGAATTGGTCTTAAATTTTTTGAAAAATTAGCCGTCAAGGGTATATTTGATGCAAATCGAAAACTTTCAAAAAATTTGAAACATAATATCTAAAAATAATTATTATAATGAATAATAAATAATAACTAATTAAAAGATAAATTATAAATTTATAATAGAATATTAGATACCTGATTGCACACTTGCACCGATACTTTGTTAGCTCTTTTGAAATGGAGTCCACTGGGGCAGCGGCTAATCACAAGGGAAAGGGAAAGCTTCATTATACGGCCATGGATTCCTTGCTCCTACATTTTTATAGGTTTATCATTAACCATCATAAAAATAATTACAAAATGTACCCCATTTTTTTTTTGAAAAATTTATTAAATAGATTTTAATCCCTTTAACTTTTGTTATTTATACTTTTTCCCTTTTTTTTTAGTTTCAGATTCAAAGGCATTTGGAGAAGAGAGGTCTGCTAGGGTTTCTCTCTTTATCAATTTCTGCTAGAATTTTCAATCGCTGTCTCTCTCTCTTCCTCTTCCCTTATTGGAAATCTCAATATCTTCCTCTTCCCCTCGCTGCCGCAACCTGCGTCCACCGCCGCACAACATACCGCCGCCGCGCAAGACGCCGCCGCCGCCGTGCAAGACGAGAAACTGAGAGAGATTAGAGTTCTTGGAGAGCATCAACGAGACTGATTAAATCTCCTTCCGAAATAGAGTTCTGAGTTTTCTCCTGAGTTTTTTTCTGCCGTCGCATCTGACTTTCTTCTATTTTGTTCTGTTGTATTCTGTCAAACAACTTCTGAGTTTTCTTCTGTTTTCTTCAAACCAAACCCTTAGTTTTGGATGTGCTCAAATTTTGAACCATTGCATAACCCAGTTTCAGGAAAGATGAAAAGGTACAGAACTACAGATTTTAAAATCTCTCAGTGTTGAACTCTTCATTTCAACGGATCCTACTGTAAGTTTCTTCCTCACTGTGGTTCACTTTTTGATTAGTTAGGACTTAATTAAATTGCATGAATTAATTTGATAGGATCATAGCTTTTTCCTTTGCTGTGTAAATAGATTGTGTTTGTTGTTTGTATATTGAATTAGTAGATTACTGCTAGAGTAGGAAGGGATTTGAGCTGAAGAGCATAAGAAAAACACCTACTTGTAACATAGGATGGTGGTGAAGTCACAAGATATGGAAGCTGTGATATGTTTAAGAACTAATAACCAGAGCACAAATGAAGTAGATATGTCACATATATGGTATATAATAAATCAAGTGCTACTTCATCCTAACCTTTTGATGTTATCAAATAGTGATCTGCTAGAGTGAAGACTCAAAGAATCTAGATGAAGTATGATTGGCCCTGATTCATCACCTTTATCCGGGATACAAATAATGATCAAGCTCCAATGAAGACTGTGTAACACCCTAATATTCAAATCCTTATGCTCGAGTCATAAGTCAATGATATTACGGTGGTACGACTCTCAGGTGGATTTTTAATATATAAATATAGGTAATTTCGAAAGGAGTATTAATCAAGAAGCCTGAAAAGAGTAGAAATAAAATCGCAAAGACGTATCACTCACATTTCGATAACGAAAAGATAAACTGCTAAGCCGAACGCGATATACGGACAAGGCATAAAGGAGATTAAGAGATAGATAACAGATAGATATTTATAGCATAAGTAAATATCCACTAGTCGCGCCCCGCGAAGTTTAGGCCGGCTAGGGTACAGTATGAAAGTAGTTGACAACAGTATATCCTAATCTCTCCCGAAGGAAACATGAGAGCGGCAAACCCAAACAATTCAAACATATGCAAATGATGAATGCCTGCCCTATGGCTGATGATATCATCTGTCGGTTATATAGCCAACCCGACATGTCCTGGTAACTAACTATTGGACCGAAACACCCTTTGCGGAGCAAGTAGGTTTGAGCTACAACCCACTTGCTACTACCCGCTTAACCCAGAGCCAGTGGAATAACCACTACTGCGGCTACTACCCAGGCGGGTGTTTAAAAGCTCAACCTGGAGCGAGTGGATTCACCACTACTGCCGCTACTACCCAGGCATCACCATCTCTGACCTGGAGCAAGTGGGACGAACCACAACCCTTGCTACTACCCAGGTATCTTAAGCATTGACCCGGAGCAAGCGGGACGAACCACAACCCTTGCTACTGCCCAGGTATCTCAAACATATATTCATTCAATCTCAATTCATATTATAAATCCTCATTGTTATCAAATCTCAAACATTAACCTGGAGCAAGTGGGACGAACCACAACCCTTACTACTACCCAGGTATCACAAATACACATTTATTCAAAACTCCATGATTAAACTCGTTTATCATAATCCTCCTTTCCCGTCTCATACCCAGAGCAAGTGGACAACGCCACTGCCTACTACCCGGGGTCACACATCATATTTCAGCATTTATCATTATTATCCATTTATCACATTCATTCATTAATCATATATGCATTTATACTCAGCCATAAACAATAATGGCTTTGCCGTAACCCGGCAATAACTCAGCCATCCGGCCCATGGTTCAATCAAGAACCGGCCATTTATCAATAATTATAGCCTTTCGGCTCATGGCATACACGGTACTTCCACCGTCATCCTCCATATCTCATATAATCATATCTGATCATCATTGATCATAACCTTTTCCCTTGCTTCACTCGCAAGTTACCACATCCCCTAGCTCATTCCTCATTGCTAGGCATACCATAATGATTTAATACATAAGGGGTGAGATC
>NC_029788.2:31830115-31832114 GCF_000816755.2 Arachis ipaensis
CCATTAGAGGGTATCTGCGCCCTGTCGCCATTAGAGGGTATCGGTGCCCTGTCACCCTTACAACCAGAGAGAAAACACAAGCATGCTTACATTTGACATTTTTCATCATTATTCATTCAATCTCAATTCATATTATAAATCCTCATTGTTATCAAATCTCAAACATTAACCTGGAGCAAGTGGGACGAACCACAACCCTTACTACTACCCAGGTATCACAAATACACATTTATTCAAAACTCCATAATTAAACTCATTTATCATAAACATCCTTTCCCGTCTCATACCCGGAGCAAGTGGACAACGCCACTGCCTACTACCCGGGGTCACACATCACATTTCAACCTTTTTCATTATTATCCATTTAACACATTCATTCATTAATCATATATGCATTTATACTCAGCCATAAACAATAATGGCTTTGCCGTAACCCGACAATAACTCAGCCATCCGGCCCATGGTTCAATCAAGAACCGGCCATTTATCAATAATTATAGCCTTTCGGCTCATGGCATACACGGTACTTCCACCGTCATCCTCCATATCTCATATAATCATATCTGATCATCATTGATCATAACCTTTTCCCTTGCTTCACTCGCAAGTTACCACATCCCCTAGCTCCTTCCTCATTGCTAGGCATACCATAATGATTTAATACATAAGGGGTGAGATCGGAGGCTTAGAAGTATGAGATTTGGCTTTAAAAACTCAAAAATCAACTTTGGCATGAAAACAGGGCCACGCGTACGCGCACTCCACACGCACGCGTGGATGACCAACAACTCATCGACGCGCAAGCGTCATACGCGCGGACGCGCGGGTTGAAAAATAGCAAATCGACACGCAAGCGTCAGCCACGCGTACGCGTGGGTGCTCTTGCGCCCCAGGCACAAAACTGGTACAACTCTGGCACAACTCTCTGGAAAATGGCTGGGCATTTGGTGCAGCGCATCGACGCGCTCGCGCACACCACGCGTACGTGTGGATGGTGCTTTCTCGAAGAACGGCGCGCACGCACTAGGTGCGCCTACGCGCGTAGGGTCGTTCTGTTAAAAATTTTCCAAGTTAAAAGCTGCAGAATTTACAGATCTAACCCCCAATCTTCTGACGGACATAACTCTCTCATTTTAAATCGTTTTTCACCCGTTCTTCGAACGGCATGGACATCCCGGATCCAATTTCATTTCTAAACAGATTTGGCAGAAAACAGAGATCCGTAGTCCAGGTTATGTCCCGTCAAAGTATGCCCAAAAACCATGTTTTCATACAAAACCACAAAGTGCCATTTTCGAAACAAGCCATTTTCAACTATTTTCAAAATCAACCAAAACTAATTATAGTTCCTCATTTATTAATCTTATTTACCCATAATCAATTTCCTCAGCTGTAGTACCAGACAGATCTCAGCCGGTACTGCCGGTCAAAATTTCACTGCGCGCTTTTGCACAGAAAACTATATTTTCCGACTCGGAAAAATTCACTGAATCTAAATATCATATTTAGATGATCAAATTCCAATTGCCGAATCTTCCAATCATATTCGCTCCCATTTAACTTATTATTTAATCAATTTCGGTTAGACCGGGTATTACATTCTACCCCCCTAACAGAAATTTTCGCCCTCGAAAATTCCATCCATCACTGCGAGTACGCGAGCATAGTCTGCCTCTATATCCAACGCATAACAGTCCCAAGGTCCTTTTATTCTGCGCGCTTCCGTTGCCGCGCTCTGATTTCTCTATATTCGAGGTTCTCGATCATTTGTCCAATGCCGACCAATAGTCTCGTTCCTTACTTTTATCGTCTCATCAACTCACCCTATTAAATCTCAAATCATGTCATCAATAATATTTCCATCGTCGTTAATCACAGCCATCGTCCCACATCACTATAATCAATCAAAGATCATCATCACACCTTAATGATACTCCATCACTATCCTCTCTCTCTACCAAGCCAATTACCACTAATCATAGCTCAACTCCAAGCATAA
>NC_029788.2:31835445-31836719 GCF_000816755.2 Arachis ipaensis
GGTATGTTCCTTAGCTTTTCCTTGTTGACTGTATGTTGAGGTGTCTTCTATTCTTCTAATTCTTGTTCTGGTTTTTTTTTTTGTGACTAAATAGAAAAAAAAGAAAAAAATAGAGACAAAGCCAAATTAATTGGCTAGATTCATATCTAAATCTATTAGATGTTGAAGCTCACTCCATGGTTGGCTCCAATTTGAGTAAATATCCGCGCCAGAAGCAGCTGCTTTAGCCATACAATCTGCAACACTATTTGCATTCCTCTGAATTAAAAGAATAGAGACTCTCCAATTCCAATTCATAACCTCCTGTATATGCTTTGCCAAATCCCATTCCGGAATATCCTTACCAAGCATTCTTTGGTTTACCAAGGAAAGAGCTTCTAAACAGTCTGTTTCACAAATAACCTCACGAAATCCACTCTCCCAAGCAAGAAGTAAACCTCTCCAAATTGCATACAATTCAGCAAAAAGAATACTGCACACTTCGACTTTCCCAGTGCAACCTTTCAACCAACATCCATCAGGACTGCGAATGATACAACCAAAACCAGCAAAGCCAAAAGGAGCAAAACAACTAGCATCACAATTCAATTTAACAAAATAAACTGGAGGTGGAACCCAATGCAAACAAAGTGAAGGAGGAGACAAAGATTGATGCATAGCAAAAATAGTGTGAAACTCCCTTACTGAACTACGAATCAAACTCACCACTTTACTAGCACTCAAAGAATCATCTATATTAAATAAGTCATGATTCTTGCTTCTCCAAATCCACCAGATGGTCGAAAAGAAAAGAAAAACATCTCCATTCCTTGCACCTTTGTAGAGCCAATCACGTAAATATGAGTTATCTGAATACAGGCCTAAAAGGTTCCAGACCTCCTTGGCACTAGGGCACTCCCGAAGACAATGAAAAATGGATTCAGAACCATTCTGACACCGATGGCAGGTGCTAGATAAAGCTAAGCCATGACCCAAACGAAACTCTGTCGTAGGAATAGCATTATGAAGACTGAGCCAAATCAAAAACTTGTACTTCTTAGGAATAAGCAGTCGCCATACCCACAACCAATTATCATGCTCATTCCAAGGAAACTTTCTTTTTGCTAGCCAACTGTACCCACTCCTAGCTGAGTAGAGTCTAGAAGATGCCATACCCCACGACCAACCCGAACTCTCTCCAGCATTCAAATCCAGATTATAAGCATTCAAACGCTGTTTGACATCTTCTGGAATGATAGAGAAAATATCATGGAGATTCCATTGACCATCTTTCT
>NC_029788.2:31837567-31838458 GCF_000816755.2 Arachis ipaensis
AAAGAGATGATGCACGGACACAATTCATAATCAAATTAACAGTGATGATAGGAAAACCAAAAGCAATGAGAGTACTCTCCAAAAACCTCCAATCATCCTATCATAAGCTTTTTCAAGATCAATTTTAAAAGCAAGAGTACCTTTCTTGGATTTTTTGTGCTTCATGAAATTCAGAATTTCTTGGGCCACAATAATATTATCAGGAGCACCACGACCCGGAATAAAACCTCCTTGCAAAGGACTAACAATATCTGGAAGAAAAAGCCGAAGTCGATTAGTCAATACTTTGGTGATAATTTTATAAACAACATTACACAAGCTAATATGCCTGAAATCCTTCATAAAGGTAGGGTTATCAATTTTAGGAATAAGTACAATCAGAGTTTCCATGATGCTAGGATTTAAGTACTCTCCCAAGAAAGCGCTCCGGACAATATTCCAAATCTTAGTGCCTACTATCTCCCAATATTCTTTAAAAAAATAAGCTTGAAAGCCATCTGGACTAGGAGCCTTAAAAGGGCTCATACTGAATACTGCTAACTTGACTTTCGCAAAAGAGACAGGGTCAATTAACCTAGCACAAGCCTCGGTGCTTAGAGTGGGTATCGGAACATCCCCTAAACAATCAACCTCAACCTCTTCCGTTGTACCAAAGAGTTTCTTGTAAAAAGAGAGGGCTTCTTCCTGGAGAATATCTGGATCAGTAGACCAAGACTCATCTCTAACATATAATCCATGTACTCTATTATGGTTTCTACGCACCAAAGTCTGAAGATGAAAGAATTTAGTGTTTCTATCCCCATACTTGATCCACTGCTCCCTAGATTTCTGGTACCAAAAAAGTTCTTCTTGCAATAAAAGCCTATTGTAATCTTCCCTCAGTTCAGCTTC
>NC_029788.2:31839770-31840042 GCF_000816755.2 Arachis ipaensis
GGTCTACATGAACAGCATGCAAATCACTCTCCACCAAATCCAGGACAGCAACATTTACAGTCTCATCTCCAAGATTCTTGCTAAAATTAAAACTTTCCTTTTCCACATGCACTGGATTTTTTGAATTTGAACTTTCTGGCTGCTTTGCTACATCGCCGACCACCCTGGCATTAGTTCCTCCTCCCGCATTACTGGCAGTCTTGCACACCTTCATATCATGACCAAACTTGAGACAGGAGCCACAAATAAGGTGAAGACTTTCATATTCAACC
>NC_029788.2:31850042-31850444 GCF_000816755.2 Arachis ipaensis
CCAGAACAGAGCATGGTTCTGGCGCTGAACGCCCAAAATGGGCACCTTCTGGGTGCTGAACGCCAGAACAGGCATGGTTCTAGCGTTCAACGCCAGAAATGGCACACAAATGGGCGTTGAACGCCCAAAATGGCTACCAACCTGGTGCTGAACGCCCAGAGTTGTGTGCAAAGGCAATTTTACATGCCTAATGGGTGCAGGGATGTAAATCCTTGAACACCTCAGGATCTGTGGACCCCACAGGATCCACTCAGGATCTGTGGACCCCACAGGATCTACTCAGGACCTGTAGACCCCACAGGATCCCCACCTACCTCCACTCACTTCTTCTCACCACTTTCTTTCACACAACCCCATAAACACTCTTCCCCAAAAACCCTTCACCAATCACCTCAATCTCTC
>NC_029788.2:31857100-31888756 GCF_000816755.2 Arachis ipaensis
GAAAAAGAAGATAGAAGTGGAAATCAATCACATAGCAAGCATGGGCCACAAAGCTTTACAAAGCTCAAAAATATGTCACTAGGTAAGCTTTCGATCCAATTTCACAATTCTACAATCTCAATGCATGAAATAAGTGATGTGAATAAGGGTAAACCATAAACAAGCATCACTTAAAAAAAATGCAATGATAATATACAATTGCCTAACAATAGATGATGAATGCATGGTGGCCAAAACATGCAATTCAAAAGAGTTAAGAAGCTTAAAGGCAATGTAACATTCACTTGGTGCTCACAAATGTTAAACATGAAGACTCAAAACTAAGTGACAAAATATAACATCAACAATTAAATCCAACAATAAAAATTAAAAATAATGATGTTAAAATATCATCTCATCAATAATCAGCAGCAAGAAACAGTAAACAATATTAATAATCCAACACTTATAAAGAAAAATAGAAAACAAAATGAAAATGTACTAATTAAACAATTAACTAAGTAACTAAAAGAAGTGGTTATGGATGGTGTTTGGTAGTGTTGGGTGATGATTGAGGGGTGGAGAGAGAAGAGAAGAAGGAACGGAATGGAAAGAAGAGAAGAAAAGAAGATGAGTAAAACAGGGCAATCCACGCGTGCGCGTCATGTATGCGTAAGCATGGATTGATGAAATAGAAGCGACGCGTACGCGTGCATGGCAAGGCAGAGAGTCGACGCGAACGCGCAAGGTACGCGTACGCGTGCCCTTGGACACAAAGTTGGCACACTTCAGGCACAATTCTCAGGTGAATGTATGGGAGGTGGGAAAATCAATCTACGCGTACGCATACATGACGCGTGCGCGTAGACGGTCGAAATTGCTTGATGCACACGTACGCGTGAAGCACGCGTGCGCGTGGATGGTGCTCTGTTTTTCAAAATTTTTCTATGTTTTTGCACCAAACCAAGCATTCCAAACCTCCAAACAACTACCAAAACACCACAAAACCTTATTTAACACACTAAACTGCCAAACATACTTAACAAATCAATCAAAACATGAAATTAAACCTATTTTACCAATATGTACAAAAGAGAAAAATTAAAGGATATTACCATGGTGGGGTGTCTCCCACCTAGCACTTTTGTTTATTGTCCTTAAGTTGGACTTATGGGGAGCTCTTCATCAAGGTGGCTTGTGCTTGAATCCATCCTTGAACATCAACCAATGCTTGGACTTCCATTGTGCTTCATCATTAAAGGTTAATAACTCCAAGCTTTGATGGAGTTCTTCACAAACTGTGGGCTCCCAAAGTTAATTTTCCTTGTGTGATCCGAGATCCCACACCTTGTTTTCACACCTGTCCTTGAATTGATCATGGTGATTTCCTCCGGGTGGCAAGAGAGATGAATTCTCATGGAAGCACCAAACTATCCTCCTAGACCTATTCAATTGAGCACTACACCAATCCATGCTCCTCAATTTTGAGCTTCCAACCATAATGAGCCTAGACTCACAACGCCAACCACTAAACATCCTCCTCATACGCTTAATTCCACAAAGCGCCCTAAGTTGGCCATCCGTCTCAAGCAAACCATATTCAAGTGGGATAATAAAGCTTAGAGTTAGAAGTTTTACCCACTCAAATGAAGGATTAGATGACAACCTAGGTGGAGGAGTTCCCAATGATCTTGACAAGGCGCGCTCTACTCCCGTCCATCCTCTCTTAGAGGCTTCCACCACTTGGCAAGGTTCTTCAAGTTCTACCTCTTGCCAAGCTTCCTCAAGTTCACATTCTTCTTCATCAATGTCCTCTAGTTCTTTCCCATCACTTAAATCATAAATAGGAGGTTGAGTAAAATCTACCTCATCATCAATTCCAAGTATAGTGGGGAAGGGTTCCTCAAACTCAAAAGGATCATATGTTGGTATGGAATCATCATAAATAGGAGGGCCTATTACTTGGGATACTTCTTCCAATTCTTCAATCACATTATGCCTTGGAGGTTGTGTACTCTCTTCCTCAACATCAACTTCGAACTCCATTGAAAAAGGCTCTTCAATTTGTGATTCCTCTATGTACTCAACATATCCTAAGGCTCCAACCACTACTTCATTTTTTTCAATAATCTCTACCTCCTCCTCTTGTTGTATTTCTTGCTTTAACTCCTCTTCCTCACCTTGGAGCTTCAAAGTCACTCCCTCACTAAGCTCTTTGGTTGCTTCTCCACATTCAACAATGGGAGTGACTTGATCGCATAGACTTAGGCGAGATGAGACTATGTTGCCAATGGCTTCTACCATGATAGCCATCTTAGCTCTCAACTCCTTAAACTTCTTTTCATGCTCCTCGTGTTGCCTTAAGATATGAGATTCAAGATCTCTTAAGTCTAGCGTGAGGGCTTCATCGGGAGGTGGTGGTGGAAGAGAGGGTTCATTGTTGAGGGTCATATGGAGGTGAATGGTGGTATGAGGCATGTGAGTATGGTGGAGGGCTATGTTGAGGAGGGGGTTCATATGCATATGATGATTGTGGTTGACAACCATAATGAGGATCATCACATACATTAGATTGGCATGCATCAAGATTTGAATTGTACCCATAAGAAGCCGGAGGAGGTTGTTGCCAAGAAGGTTGTCCATAAGCCTCCCACCTTTGATCTCCAAATCCTTGATGCACATCCCCATTGAAGCTTCCATTTCCTACAACATAGTTTGAACCACACTCATAGCCAAAGTGATGAGAATTCATGGTGAAAGAGAAAATAAAAATAAAAGCTAACAAAAAATAAAGAAAACTAAGTCCTACAACTAGCAAAAACCAACAAGCAAACCAAAAATCAAGCTATTCACAATATATACAATAGCCAATAACATAGCACCAATGCAATTCTCCGGCAACGGGCCATTAATTTGATTCCGAAAATTGTTGTCGGTCTAGATTTTCTTCCTAAAGAAAGGAATTACTTTGTTGTAAGCATAGCTCCAAGCCAACAAACAACTCTCGCATCAAATTAAACTTATGGTTTTGTCACATGTACAAACTCCAAATAAGAATTAACCGGAGTATTTGGACTCCGGGTCGTCTCACAAGGAATAGCAATGAAGTGAAAGATTATTGGCTATGATGGAACAAAGGGGGTATGATTGATAAAGGGCGGAAAATAAAAGTCAAGAAAAGTAAATCAAGCAAGCAATTAAAAAAAGCAAAATAAAGGAAAGCAATTAATAAAGAGAGACATTCATGGCAAGAATTGAGATCATAAGCCTTCCATCCTAGTCACTAATAACAATAATTAACAAGAATTTATCTTATTACGTCATCCCCAATGATGAAAGAAGATATAGGTTATCTTCCTTGAGAGAAAGTCTAACAAGACTAGCTAATCTCAATCCAAATGTCCTAATCAACTCACTAATTGTATTAGCAAGAGATTAGAGTCAATGGAAATGATATTAACTAACAATTCTAGATCACCAACATAGGTTGGGTTTTCATGACTCAAGATTGCCTAATTACTCTTTCTAAGACAAGAATGCTCAAAGTCTACTCTAAAGCCCAACCAAGCATTTTGTCAAACACTTGGTGGGTAATAAAGGAAAGCATGGTAAATATACAAGAATAATAAAATATAACAACTACCAATTGCAAGGAGAGTAAATCAACAACTTAATTCATCAATGAAAGAAACATCAACATCAAATTGCATTAAATGTAAACCAAATCCAACATGAGTTCATATCACAAAAGAGAGCAAAGAGGAAAATTAACACTACAAACCATGAGAATAAAAGAGTAGAAGTAAGAATTCATAAAGGAAATAAGATGGAAACATGAGATTGAACCTAGATCTAGAAGAGATTAACCTAACCTAGCCTAATGCTAGAGAGAAGAGGGAGCTTCTCTCTCTAGAAACTACTCTACATGATGCTAACACTTCAAACAATTGCTCCCTCTTTGCCCAAGCTTGAATTCTGTATGAAATAGCATTAGAAATGCGTTGGATTGTGCCCAAAATATTCTACAAATAGCTGGCCACGATTTCACTTTAGTGAATCACCCTGCTCCATCGACGCGCACGTGTACAGTGCGTGTGCGCGTCCCTAAACGTGAAGCAACTATGGAAAATTTTATATCATTTTGAAGCCCCAGATGTTAGCTTTCCAACGCAACTAAACCACCTCATTTGGACCTCTGTAGCTCAAGTTATGATCGATTGAGTGTGAAGAGGTCAGGCTTGACAGCTTTACGGTTCTTTCATTTCTTCATGAGTTCTCCCACTTTGCATACTTTTCTCCTCACTTCTTCCGTCCAATTCTTGCCTTATGAACCTGATATTACTCAACAAACACGTCAAGGCATCGAATGGAATTAAAGTAAATTAAAATCACCAATTTAATGGCCTAAAAAGCATGTTTTTACACTTAAGCACAATTCAAGGGAGAATTACAAAAACATGCTATTTCATTGAATAAATATGGGAAAAGGTGATAAAATCCCCTAAAATAAGCACAGGATAAACCACGAAATCGGGGTTTATCAGAGGTCACCTATCTTCTGGCCAGCCCCTTTTAGAGGGTGGGCTGTAATCCTCTGCTTTGGGCCTTTTTGTGCCTCTATGGCGATTTGGCCGAGCTCTTTGGGAAGAGGTCGGTGATGACCGACTAAGCAAGAAGTCGGTCGCTTTGTCTTCATCCAATCCGGACCGTATTGCTCGGTCCAAGGGTATGAATAATATCCATCACAAGATTCAACTTAAAGCATAACTAAAACATTAAAGCATAACTAAAACCATAATATAATAAAGGGTAATCTAACTTAGGAGATTTTCTAGTCTATCAATTCTCCACTGTCCCACAGCCTTCACCAACCTATCCTCCATGCGATCCCATCACCACCACCTTCCGAACCTCCTCAATCCTAGTAGAATACACAATAAATACAATGCAAGTAAAACACAAGTATAGGCATGTATGCCAAGTAATTCAAATAGGCAATTAGGCATGTTATACAATTAGGCAAGCAATTCAAGTCTGCAAAGCAAGAAAATAGTTAAAAGATGCACATGATGAATACCTGTCCTATTGGCTGTGATATCACATTGTCGGTTCAACTGCCAACCTGACACACTCCATGGAGATGTCGCCCTTCGGAATCATAATTGGGAACCCCCGAGATATGGTGCTCAGAACACCGTCCAGGATTTTGTGCCTGCACACTCTAGTGATCCGAAGGGATACGAGCTGGATACTCTTGCCACAGACCTCACATCTTAACATAAGCAGGAAGAACCACCGCCCTTACGCCGCCGCTGCCGCTACCTTGACTGGCGGGATCCAACCACCGTCCCTGCCAGGCGCATAGCGTCTCAATAATCTCAACTTAAAAAATGTTACATCAGTGGTTTTTCAAAAATTAATTATTTCAGTATATCAATGATTCATCATTGCAATTTCGAGTCCTCGACTCATATCAACCACTGTCAATTCATAATTTTCATTCCGAACTCATTAGTTCATTAGTTTCTCAATTCATTGTCAGTAATCATCAATACACTTCTCTTCCTTCTACTCTTCCTTCTCTCTCAACCAAACCCATCCTCAGTACACCAGAAACCTAAGCCTCTGTTCTCTAACTTTTCAAGGTAATACCAAATTAAATCTCTAGGACCTTTTCTATGTTTTGATACCCGAAAATAATCAAAGAGTCTTATATAAGTGTCACGAAAGTTTACAAGCTTGTCCGGAAGGTGAAACAGTAGAAAACAAGGTTTTTATTGAAAAACAGGGTAGTGTGCATACGCACAGGGGTGTGCGTGCGCACGCCCAAGAGGATTTTCAAGATGTGTGCATACACATAGTGGTGTGCGTACGCACAGGGAGTAAAAATTTCAACTCTGTTCATCTGCACAATGCGTGCGAACGCCCCCAACAGAGTGCACCTTCCAACGTGTGCGTGCGCACAAGGCATGCTAGCGCTCTCAACAGCAAGCCTTACCCTATGTGTGTGTGTGTGTGTGCACAAGACTGTGCGAGTGCACAATTTCAAAAATACACAGGATGTGCGTGTGCACAAGGCTGTGCATGAGCACACAAACCAGAAATCACAAAATTCTACAACATTGCAGAATTCAGATTTTGACACCAAATTTTCAATGATCATATCTTTTTCTAGAAAATTCAGATTTCTACAAAATTTAAACCATTTTAAAGCTTGTTAAATTATCTTTCATTTGATATAAAATGCATTATATTTCAAAAATGGTAGCTCAAGATATGATCCGTTGAAGTTCATCAAAATTTCTTTTTTACAAAAGTTTACAAATTCTCCATTTCCTAAAGATTCATAATTCAAACCAAATCAAGCCTATTCCATCTCATCATACAACATTACCAAGCATTATACTTTACCTTTCCATCATATTTCAACCATTCTAACCCTATATCCATCAATTCCACCTCTATTACCCCACAATTTCATATGTTGCATATCAACATTCAATATTACACACTTACACCAATTCTCACTACTCACAAGTTTCAATTATCATGCATCATCATAATTCTCATTTCAACATATCAAAACCAACACAAGCATTCATATCCTCACACATTATCAAGTGAACACCATCAACATGCATCATCAAATCCAACAATCAATTCAATCCACAACTATCCTATGGGTCACTAGCCTAAGTGTCCAGGAATATTATATATTACATAGAGGAAACTGAAACCATACCTTGGCCGATTCTCAATATGCACTAAAACCCAATATGAGTGAAATCAAGCTTTCAAGCATAACCAAGCCACCAATTCAACTCCAAAGCTCCAAGTAAATGCCAATAATCACAACTTCAAGCTATAAATACACATAATTCATAACCAATCAACCTAGGGTTCATCACACTCAAAATTCACAAGGGTTTAAGACACTCTTACCTTGCCCAAAAGTTTTGAAAGCAAAACGCAATAGATTTCTCAAGCTAGATTAATCCTAAACACATCAAAGCACCAAAATCTCAAAAACCCCAAACACTATATTTTCGAATTTTTGAAGGAAAGGCTGAGAAACACTTCGTGATCTCCTTATCAGTTTCTTAGGTGGGTCTTATAGAGCTCTTCGTGGTGATCACGTGGCCACAAACGGTGCGGAGATCGGAGCTCCGTAGCTCAAGTTATGAGCTTGGGAAGATGATGATGAATAGTGTTATGGAAACCCTCTTCCCTCTTCTCTTCTCAACTGGGTTATGTTGTGTTTGTGTATGTTGTGTGCTGAATGAGTTCCTTTAATGAACTTATATATGTTGGGTTTGGGCCCAACTTGGGCCCGGTCCAACCCGTTAACATTTTTAGCCCGTTTGGCCCAATTTCGGGCCAAACCTTTAAAATTAACGCCCGGTTTTCAACTCTAAATATTTTCCTAAGGTTTTATACTGTTTTTAATTATTTTCGCACAGTACCGGACAGACTTAAACTGATTCCACGGGTTCAGCTAACTCAGAAAAATCTACTGAGTCCAAAAATCATATTTAAATCTCATTCTAAATTTTCGGAACCTAATTTAGGCAATTTAATTAATTAAGCGGTTAATTAGTCGCGGTTCTTACACATCCACTGTATACCTGACCTCTTATGAGCTCGGGCAAGAATGTTATAGATGACAACTCCCCCTGAAGGAGTCATAACCTTCTCTAATATCTCTCATCCACTTCTGGAAGAGAGATCTCAACAATACTAAGATAAAAGGATGGTTATCCACCACCAGTAGTGGAACTACTCCAATAGTAGTTATTGGCTTATCCGCTAACTTAAGCATCGGAGTGTTTTGCAAGTACCACCCCCTCCCCCCACGCTCTCATTGACAACTCGGACGACGGCTACCAAATGTGGATTAAGTCAGAACCTAATCCATTAAATATTTAGGCCTCACTTACGAGCCCAAAGACAATCTAGTTTCAGGTAACCCTCAGAACATTGGCGCCATTACCGGGGACCTGGAAGTTGACACCCAATGGCGGATGATCAGTTCAAAGACAGACATACCGCATCTGAATCAAATCCCAAGTACTAAGACACTGTCAATAATGACCAAGCTCTCGTGGTGCCTTCCCCAGCGACGAAGGAGCCATGCGGAGAAGGAACCTCAAGTGCACATCATCATAGAAGGACCCCTTTCGAGGTTCGGCACTGGCAAGGAGAAGAACAACCCCACTCCACTTACTTCATGGGGCTATTGCACGGACACCATGGCCGACTTGAACAACTAGATCAAGAATTGGAATGACAACGGGAGGCAGAGAGAAATATGAATAGATAAATCAAGCAACGAAGAGAGCTGGAGGACAAGCTCTTGAAGCTGGAATTCGACATTCGAGGGAGGAATTCACGCACAACTCGGAAAGATACCCCGTTGGGAGGTGAAGATATTTTCACCGAAAATATCATGAGGGCCAGAGTTTCTAGAAACTTCAATAGTCCTAACATGCATTTGTATGCTGGGAGGACCGACCCAAGGCACCACCTCAACAATCTTAAAAGTCAGATGTATTTAGCCGATGCCTCAGACGCTACTCACTGCAAAGCCTTCCCAACAACTTTAACAAAGTCGGCCATGAAATGGTTTGACAGCCTGCCCCCTAGGTCTGTTACTAGCTTCGATGACCTCGCGCATAAATTTCTTACGCGGTTTTTAATTTAGAAGGACAAGGTCAAGCATGCACCCAGCCTGCTCAGCGTCAAACAAGAGGTCAGCGACTTAATGGAGAGATTCAACAAGGCATGAATGGAGATTCAGGACTTACCCATTGAGGCAATAATAATGGGATTAGTCAACGGTCTCCGAGAAGGCCCCTTTTCCCAATCCATTTCAAAGAGACACCCCACTTCCTTGAGTGATGTATAAGAACAAGCTGAAAAGTACATCAATACGGAAGAGAATGCCAGGCTACAAAAACCAATCTGGCAACCGAGGAATTCTCACCAAGCACAGAAAAAGGAAAAAGAGCCCCAAGAAAAAGGAAGAGTACATCTCGGAGAAACCTAGGAGGTATCACAATTATACCCCTCTACGAGTTTCTCTCATTGATGTCTACAGGGAAATCTATCACATTGGAAAACTTCCCCCTCCGTGACCAATCAAAAATTAAAAGGGGAAGCTGCAATGAGTACTGTGAGTACCATAAACTGTATGGACATTCTACAAATGATTGTTATTACCAAAAAAAATATGATAGAAAAGCTGGCCAGGGAAGGTCAGTTGGATAGATATCTCATGGAAAGGTCAGACAATCAAGGAAAGAGGAAGAGGGACGATGAAGAAGTCAGCCAAAGAGGTCAGCCCCCTCAAATGCCAGAACGACACGTTCACATGATAGTAGGAGGCTTTGCTGGTGGAGGAGTGACCAAGTCGTCTCGAAAGAGATACTTGAAAGAATTCTACCACATTAGAGAAAAGACTCCTGATCTCCCTACCATCTCTTTTACAAAAGAGGATGTGCAGGGAATTGCACCAGGGCATGATGATCCCATAGTAATCACTATGATATTTGCTAATGTAAATTTACATAGAACTTTGGTGGACCAAGGAAGCTCAGCCAATATACTGTTCAAACTCGCATTCGACAAACTAGGGTTGGAAGAAAAAGAGTTGAAGTCCTACCCTGATACTCTTTTTGGATTGAGAGACACACCGATTAAGCCACTAGGGTTCACTTCCTTATACACTACTTTTGGAAAGGGATTGAAGTTAAAAACCCTAAGCATTGATTACATTATTGTGGATGTAGCATCAGCCTACAATGCCTTAATTGGTAGGTCAACGTTGAATCGGTTAGGAGCTATTATTTTAACTCCTCACCTCTGCATGAAATTTTCCACACAGGAAGGAATTGCTACCATCAAAGGAGATCAAAAACTGGCTAGAAAATAACGAAAGCTTGAACCTGCGAGGTAAAGGTAAAGAAGTCAATGCCATTGGGCTCTGAAGAGTCCAAGGAATAAAAGAGCTATTGCCACAACCTGAGGGGAACACATAAGAAGTCCAAATCAGGGAAGAAGTCGGAAAAAATACCAACATAGGAGTCAATATGAGAGCAAATCTGAAGAAGAAGCTCGTAAAACTCCTACAAGAAAATTCCAACATTTTCTCTTGGAATACCTCTGATATGCCCGAAATAGACCCCGAGTTCATGATGCATAAGCTGGTGGTCTATCCCTGATCCCGACCTGTCCAACAAAGGCATCGTAAGCTCGAACCAGAGCGAGCTCAAGTGGTCGAAGAACAAGTTCAAGCTCTACTTGAAGTCGGATTCGTCAGGGAGGTCACATATCGGACATGGTTAGCAAATGTGGTACTGGTAAAGAAGAGGAATGGAAAATGGAGGATGTGCGTCGACTACACCGACCTAAACAAAGCTTGTCCAAGGGACCCATATCCCCTGCCCAACATTGACGCTTTGGTGGATTCTTCTTCAGGATACTAGTACTTATCATTCATGGATGCCTACTTGGGATACAATCAAATCCCAATGTATAAATCAGACAAGGAGAAGACGTCGTTCGTCATGTCCAAAGTAAACTACTGCTACGTGGTCATGCCTTTTGGATTAAAAAATGCGGGGGCCACATATCAAAGGTTGATGAACAAGATGTTTGCACATCACCTCGGAAACCTAATGGAGGTATACGTGAACGACATGTTAGTAAAGACCAAGGATGAGGTTAGTCTTCTGTCCGACCTCTCGCAAGTCTTCGACACCATACGGAGGCATGGGATGCGACTAAATCCCACCAAATGCACCTTTGCAGTAGAAGCAAGAAAATTCCTGTGTTTTAGGCTCACGCAAAGGGGAATTGAGGCTTACCCTGACTAGTGTAGAGCAATTTTAGAGTCCGACTTGTTTAAAAGAAGTCCAATAGCTAAATGACCAACTTGCAGCCTTGTCCAAATTTTTGGCAGAATTAGCCTTAAGATCCTTACCACTTTTTTTGCTACTTAGAAAAGGATGCCAATTTAAGTTAACCTTCAAATGCGAAGAGGCCTTTCAAGAATTCAAGAAATTCTTAAGTGAACCACCCATCCTTACCCGGCCACAAACCGGAGAGGAGTTGGTGTTGTACCTAGCTATTGCGGAAAAGGCAGTAGCATCAACACTGATACGAGAAGATGAGGTTGGACAGCACACTATCTATTTCACTAGCAAAGTCTTACAAGGGCCAGAGTTAAGGTATCAAAAAATAGAAAATTTTGCATACATCTTAATCGTGGCATCTAGGAGAGTCTGACCGTATTTCTAGGTACACGCCATAATGGTCCGAACAAATCAACCCATGAAGCAGATACTCTAAAAGACTGATATAGCAGGTCGGATGGTCCAATGGGACAAAGGGCTATCCGAGTTTGACATGAAATACGAAACTCTGACATCCATCAAAGCTTAATGCCTCACCGACTTTGTCACAGAGTATACAGTTGATCAGGTTGAGACCTCCAATACCTGGGAACTCTATGTAGATGGGTCTTCCAATAAGGTCGGAAGTGGAGCAGGCATAATACTAGTCAGTAAAGAAGGAACTCAAATAGAAGTTTCTTTGAAATTTCAGTTTCCCGCTTCTAACAACTAGGCCGAGTATGAAGCCCTGATCGCAGGACTAAAACTTGCCAAAGAAGTAGGAGCAATGATGACATGTCATCATGTCATGTTTTTCTATGCTTTTTCATACTAGAAATTGATGATTAGTGCTTAAATATTGAATGCTTTTGTGCTTAAATGGTATATTTCTTTGATCTTTTGATTTTATAAACTTTGTAGGAAATAAGTAAAAAAAGAAGCAATAAAAGCACTAAAAGAAGAATCACACTCCCAAGGTGACAAAAGAGTTGGAAACAAACTCAAAGAGAAGCAAAGAGGATTTGCAACCCTGACCTCTTCACACTCCAACAAGAATAACTCGAGCTACAAAACTCCAAATGAGGTAATTTTAGTGGCATTGGAAAGTAGAAATCTAAAGCTTTCCAAGAATATATGGCACTGCATGGTGGACAATAAATCCGAGGGAGAAAACTTACCCTGAAAGTACAAAGATGAACATAGTATCACCCTGCAGTAAGGCCAGCTGACCTCTTCACTTTCCAAGGAGGATAACTTGAGCTGTAGAGCTTTAAATGATGCGCTCTTAAATGCATTGGAAAGTAGACATCCTGAGCTTTCCAAAGATATATAATAGTATGGGGTGAACATTAACTTTGGACTTCAGAAGCTGGCGCTAACTTTGCCTCCAAACAGCCAGCGTTCACTAAGTGAACGTAGCGCTCACTAAAAGAGCGCCAGCGGCCTCCAAACAGCGCAACCATGCCTTTTTCAAAGGACCATAACTTGAGCTACAGATGTCCAATTGATGCGCTTCTAGTTGCATTGGAAAGCTGACATTCAGAGCTTTCGAACGATATATAACAATCTATATTTGGCATGAAATTGAAGCACAAGTGATAGGCATCTTTAAGGCCCAAAACCATGCTCAAAAGCCAACATTTGGAGTAGCGCTCGTTAGCAAAGTGAGCGCCATGCACTAAGGGCGTTCAAAAAAGGGAACGTAGCGCTCAACCAAGGGAGCGCTAAGAGAAGCGCTCGACCAAGGGAGCGCTGCAAAGGAACGGAACGCTCAACCAAAGGGAGTGCCCATGAGAAGCCAGCGTTCAGAAAAGGAACGCAGCGTTCAGAAAGGGAACGCTAGAAGAAAACTTGGCATGTGAGGAAGCACCAAGCAAAGTGAACGGCGCGTTCACTTTCCTAACCAAACGCTCCACTAGAGAATGCACCTCCAACCCATTTTCATTCAAGGCCGAACCAACAAAGCCCATTGACATCACTCAAAGGCACAAGAAACAGTTAGATTAGGAATTTCATTTAAATTGTAATTTATTTTTAATTTCAATTTCATTTTTCATTTTGTAAAGCCTATATAAAGGCATTAGTTTCATTTCATTGAAGGAAAGGCTAGCTCTAATAGAGAGCAGTAGGAGTAGGAGTAGAATAGAGAGCTCTCTTTTAATTTTCTTTTTTGAATTTGAGAATTGGAAATCAGATCTAGGTTTTCTTTTCTTTTCTGTTTCATTTTCTTTCCTCTGTAATTTCTTTTCTGTTTTGATCGAGAGAGCAATTGAGCTCTTGGCTTTCTTTCTATTTTTGCTATTTCATTGAAATTGTTAATTTCTCTTTAGGATTTCAGAATTGATCTAAGTCTTCTTGTTGTTTTGATTCTTCTGTACTTCTACATTTCTGTTTTGGTACTGAATTGATCTGTTTCTGAATTTCCTAATCTGAGAGCTCTTTAGTTTACTGCACTTCACATTTCTCTGTTCTGCTTTAATTTCCAGCACCCAAATCCCTTTATTCTTCATGCAATTTAAGTTCCCTTGCAATTTAGTTTTAGCAATTTAAATTCCTTGCACTTTAAGCTTCAATCATTTACCTTTCTTGCAATTTAAGTTTCAGCTCTTTTACTTTCTTGCACTTTAAGTTTCTGCAATTTACTTCTTCTGCACTTTTAATTCACTGCAATTTACCTTCTGCTAGTTCAATTTCACTCAATTCAACACTGTTAGCTTGACTAAACTAATCACCTCACTAAAGTTGCTTGATCCATTAATCCCTGTGGGATCGACCTCACTCTTGTGAGTTATTACTACTTGATGCCACCCGGTACACTTGCCGGTGGGTGAGTTTGTGTGGAATCGTTTTTCCCTCATCAAGTTTTTGGCGCCGTTGCCGGGAATTGATATAGATCGACAATGATTAAGTGGGTGAGAAGTCTAGATTAAGAATTTTCTTTGTTTTTGTTTTCTGTTTTAAGTTGATAGCAAGGTGTTTGAGTTATTACCTCACTAAGAAATTCTTCTCTGTGACATGAATTTTCAATTTTTATTTGTGATGTGTTTTACAAAATTCAAATGGAGCTCAACTCATCTTGGGATCAAACAATTTTTATGGGATATTACCCACCATCACCAATTTCTAATGGTGGCTGGGAATATCACCAAGAAATTACAGATCCTGAGCACTCCAATCCATGGAGATATGCTTCAGAACCACAAGATGAGCAAGAGAATTATATGGGATATTTTACACCACCACAAAATGATTCAAGTCATTATTCTAATGGTGGCTGGGAGTATCATCAAGGAATGAAAGAGTATGAACACCTCCCAGAGCCACAAGATGACTCGTACTACTATAACGACCACTCATATTGTGACTGGGAGGGTCAAAATCAAAGGGATCTTGATGATCCATACTCCCCTCATCAAGAAACATCATCACTGGAGTGTGCTTTCAATAAGTTCATGCAAGATTGTCCCCCAATGACACAAGATGATCCATACTGTGATGAATTCAACAATTCCTCAAGTTGTGCTTGGGAGGATCAAAATCAGAGAGCACCCAATGTGTCATACTCCATTAATCAAAAGCCATCATCACTTGAGCAAACCTTCAATTCCTTCATGCTAAATTGTCCAACCTCACCTCCCAGTTTTCCACTTGAAAATTCTTCATCACGTGATTTTGCCTCAACACAAAGCCTCTCTCAAGATCCATATAAATCATCTCACCAACCACAAGATTTATTTCACTACACAGAAGACTCATTTCAACATTCACAAAATCCATTCCACAACTCACAAGATTCATTCTATACCACTCAAAATAACCTCACCACAACACACCCATATCCACAAAATTCCTCTCAACCTTCGTCTTTTGAGCTAGTATCTGATGATCCCCTTCAAAAGTCCAAGGAATTGTTAGAAAGGCAAGAACAATCCTGGAGAGAACAAGAAATTCTTCTTCAAAAGATGGATGGGCACTTAGAGCAAATCAGGAGAAACTTAGAACTGCTGAGTAAAGAAGATGAAGAGGAGGAAATGGAAGAGCAAGAAGAAGAGGAACCTGTGTCAAGCAAAATTTCAATGAAGAATGAGGTGGTGGAGGTATTTGAACCTGAAAATACATATCTATAGAAGCCACTTGAGATGATGATGAGCGGATAATTTATACGCTTTTTGGCATTATTTTTAGGTAATTTTTAGTAGGATCTAGCTACTTTTTAGTATATTTTTATTAGTGTTCAAGAAAAATTCACATTTCTGGACTTTACTATGAGTTTGTGTGTTTTTCTATGATTTCAGGTATTTTCTGGCTGAAATTGAGGGACCTGAGCAAAAATCTGATTCAGAGGCTGAAAAAAGACTGCAGATGCTGTTGGATTCTGACCTCCCTGAACTCGAAATGGATTTTCTGGAGCTACAAAATCCCAATTGGCATGCTCTTAATTGCGTTGGAAAGTAGACATCCTGGGCTTTCAAGCAATATATAATAGTCCATACTTTGCCCGAGTTTTGATAACGCAAACTGGCATTTGAACGCCCACTTTCTACCCTATTCTGGCATTAAACTTCAGAACTGGCATAAAAGCTGGAGTTAAACGCCCAAACTGGCACCAAAGCTGGCGTTTAACTCCAAGAAGAGTCTCTACACGTGAAAGCTTCAATGCTCAGCCGAAGCACACACCAAGTGGGCCCTGGAAGTGGATTTTCTGCACTATCTGCACTTAGTTACGTATTTTCTGTAAACCCTAGTGACTAGTTTAGTATAAAAGCTACTTTTAGTGATTAATTTCACATCTTTAGATCATTTTTGAAACTATCTTTGTATCACTTTTGATCTCTTGATCACGTTTAGGGGGCTGGCCATTCGGCCATGCCTGGACCATTATCACTTATGTATTTTCAACGGTGGAGTTTCTACACCCCATAGATTAAGGTGTGAAGCTCTGCTATTCCTCATGAATTAATGCAAAGTACTATTATTTTTCTATTCAACTCAAGCTTATTCTTATTCTAAGATATTCATTCGCACACAAGAACACGATGAATGTGATGATCAAGTGACACTCATCACCATTTTCACTTATGAACGCGTGCCTGACAAACACTTCCGTTCTACATGAAAACAAGCTTGAATGCATATCTCTTGGATTCCTAGTCCATGCATTTGATTGTCTCTCCTGATAGCAGAGCCTTCAATTCCTTGAGATCAGAGTCTTCGTGGTATAATCTAGAATCAATTGGCAGCATTCTTGAGATCCGGAAAGTCTAAACCTTGTCTGTGGTATTCTGAGTAGGATCTGGGATGGGATGACTGTGGCATGCTTCAAACTCGTGAGTGTTGGGCATAGTGACAGATGCAAAAGGATCAATGGATCCTATTCCAACATGAGTGAGAATCGACAGATGATTAGCCGTGCAGTGACAGCGCATTTGGGCCATTTTCACTAAGAGGACGGACGGTAGCCATTGACAACGATGATCCCCCAACATACAGCTTACCATGGAAAGGAGTATGAATGATTGAATGAAGATAGTAGCAAAGCAGAGATTCAGAAGCAAGAAGCATCTCCATACGCTTATCTGAAATCCCACCAATGAATTACATAAGTATTTCTATCTTATTTTATATTTTATTTATATTTTATTTATATTTTAATTATCAAAACCTCATAACCATTTGAATCTGCCTGACTGAGAATTACAAGATGACCATAGCTTGCTTACAGCTGACAATCTTCGTGGGATTGACCCTTACTCACGTATGGTTTATTACTTGGACAACGTAGTGCGCTTGCTGGTCAGTTACACAGAATTGTGAAGAAGTCTTGAGATCACGTTCTCCCACACCACATTTTTGGCGCTATAGCCAGGGAATGAATAATCACGATTTCGCGTACCAAGTTTTTGGCGCTGTTGCCGGGGATTGTTTGAGTTTGGACAACTAACGGTTCATCTTGTTGCTCAGATTAGGTAATTTTATTTTATTTTTAAGCTTTTTATTTTCGAAAAAAAATTCAAAAAAAAAATTTTTTTAATAATATAGTTTTCGAAAAATAAATTATTCTATGTCTTCAGAATTTTTAAGAATGAATTCTAGAGTTTCATGATGATTTGTTGAACTCTGGCTTGCTGTGAAGCCATGTCTAATCTTTTGGACCGAGGTTTCAACTTATCATCACAAGAGCTTGCTGATTTCTATCAATCTTGCTGTTGAATGTAATGATATGCTAAAGCTTGGCTGGCCATTGGCCATGTCTAGTGTTTTGGACGGGAGCTTTCACTGAAAACTTGGCTGGGTAGTAAGCCATGTCTAATTCCTGGACCGGAGTTTTAGGCTAACATTGCATGATTCCTAGAATTCTCATTAAAATATTTTGAATTCCTTATTTTCTCTTTTTCCAATTAATTTTCAAAAAAATAGAAAAAAATTTTATAAAATCATAAAAACCAAAAAAAATTTGTGTTTCATCTTTGAGTAGAGTGTCAAATTTTAAGTTTGGCGTCAATTGCATATTTTTAATTTTCATTAAAATTTTCGAAAATTCATGCATGTGTTCTTCATAATCTTCAAGTTGTTCTTGATGATTTTCCTTATTTGATCTTTGCATTTTCTTGTTTTGTGTCTTTTCTTGTTTTTCATATGCATTTTCAATTTGTTAGTGTCTAAACATTAAAAATTTCTAAGTTTGGTGTCTTGCATGTGTTTCTTTTCTTAAAAATTTTCAAAAACATGTTCTTGATGTTCATCTTGACATTCAAAGTATTCTTGGTGTTCATCTTGACATTCAAAGTGTTCTTGCATATTTTTCTTGTTTTGATTCATAATTTTCATGTTTTGAGTCATTTTGTTGTTTTTCTCTTTCTTCATTGAAAATTCAAAAATAAAAAAAATTATCTTTCCCTTATTCTTCTCATAAATTTCGAATATTTGAGTTGACTGAGTCAAAAAAAATTAGTTGTTTCTTATGAGTCAAGTTAAATTTTTAATTTAAAAATTCTATCTTTTCAAAACCTTTTCAAAAATCAAATCTTTTTCATTTTTTTTCATTTTTTTTCAAAATTTTGAAAATTAATTTTCAAAATCTTTTTCTTATTTTTATCTCATATTTTTCCAAAATCTTTACTAACAATTAATGTGATTGATTCAAAATTATAAGTTATTATTCCCTATTAAGAAAGGTTCAATCTTTAATTTTAGAATCATATCTTTTTGTTTCTTGTTAGTCAAGTAATCAACTTTAATTTCAAAAATCAAATCTTTTTAAATTTTTTTTCAAATCTTTTTCAAAATAAATTTCAATCATATCTTTTTCAAAACTTAATTTCAAAATCTTTTCTAACTTCTTATCTTTTCAAAATTGATTTTCAAATCTTTTTCAATTAACTACTTGACTTTTTGTTTGATTTTTAAAATTCTTATCTTTTTTTAAAAACTATCTAACTACTTTCCTCTCTCTGATTTTCGAAAATCACTAACCACTTTCTCAAAAATCTTTTTAATTAAATAATTTAATTAGTTTTCAAATTTTATTTTGTTTCTCTTTTTAATTTTCGAATTATAACTATTTTTTTAATAAAAACAAAAATATTTTCCTTCTCTTTTTAATTATTTTCGAAAACCCTCCCTCTCATCTCTCTCTATTTATTTATTTATCTACTAACACTTCCCTTCTACTCATAATTCGAACCCCTCTTCTTCTCTGTCTTCGAATTTTTCTCTTCTCATTCTTCTATTCTTCTCTTCTTCTACTCACATAAAGGAATCTCTATACTGTGACATAGAGGATTTCATATTTTCTTTGTTCTCTTCTCTTTCATATGAGCAGGAACAAGGATAAAGGCATTCTTGTTGAAGCTGATCCTGAACCTGAAAGGACTCTTAAGAGGAAACTAAGAGAAGCTAAAGCACAATACTCGACCTAACTGAAATTTTCGAAACAGAGAAAACAGCTATGGCCGAACCCAACAACAACAATGCAAGGAAGGTGCTTGGTGATTTCACTACACCAACTTCCAATTTCTATGGAAGAAGCATCTCAATTCCTGCCATTGGAGCAAACAACTTTGAGCTTAAGCCTCAATTAGTTTCTCTAATGCAACAGAATTGCAAGTTTCATCAACTTCCATTGGAAGATCTTCATCAGTTCTTAGCTGAATTCTCGCAAATCTGTGACACTGTCAAAACCAATGGAGTTGATCCCGAGGTCTACAGGCTTATGCTTTTCCCTTTTGCTGTAAGAGACAGAGCTAGAACATGGTTGGATTCACAACCTAAGGAAAGCCTGAACTCTTGGAAAAAGCTGGTCAGTGCTTTCCTGGCCAAATTCTTTCCACCTCAAAAATATGAGCAAGCTTAAAGTGGAAATCCAAACCTTCAGACAGAAGGAAGGTGAGCCCCTCTATGAAGCTTGGGAAAGATATAAGCAATTCATCAAAAGGTGTCTTACTGACATGCTTCCAAAATGGAGCATCATATGTATATTCTATGATGGTCTGTCTGAGTTGTCAAAAATGTCATTGGACCATTCTGCAGGAGGATCTCTTCATCTGAAAACCCCTGCAGAATCTCAGGAACTCATTGAAATGGTTGCAAATAACCAGTTCATGTACACCTCTGAGAGGAGTCCTGTGAATAATGGGACGCCTCAGAAGAAGGGAGTTCTTGAAATTGATACTCTGAATGCCATATTGGCTCAGAACAAAATATTGATTCAGTAAGTCAATATGATTTCTCATAGTCTGAATGGATTGCAAGCTGCATCCAATAGTACTAAAGAAGCATCTTCTGAAGAAGAAGCTTATGATCCTGAGAACCCTGCAATGGCAGAGGTGAATTACATGGGAGAACCCTATGGAAACACCTATAATCCTTCATGGAGAAATCATCCAAATTTCTCATGGAAGGACCAACAGAAGCCTCAACAAGGATTCAATAATAATGGTAGAAGAAATAGGTTTAGCAATAGCAAGCCTTTTCCATCATCATCTCAGCAATAGACAGAGAACTCTGAACAGAGCCATTCTGGCCTGGCAACCATAGTCTCTGATCTATCCAAGACCACACTAAGTTTCATGAATAAAACAAGGTCCTCTATTAGAAATTTGGAGGCACAGGTGGGTCTGTGATGAGCGGATAATTTATACGCTTTTTGACACAATTTTTAATAGGTTTTTAGTAGGATCTAGTTACTTTTAGGGATGTTTTCATTAGTTTTTATGTTAAATTCATATTTCTGGACTTTACTATGAGTTTGTGTGTTTTTCTGTGATTTCAGGTATTTTCTGGCTGAAATTGAGGGACTTGAGCAGAAATCAGATTCAGAGGTTGAAAAAGGACTGCTGATGCTGTTGGATTCTGACCTCCCTGCACTCAAAGTGGATTTTCTGGAGCTACAGAACTCGAAATGGCGCGCTTCCAATTGCGTTGGAAAGTAGACATCCAGGGCTTTCCAGAAATATATAATAGTCCATACTTTGGCCAAGAAATGACGACGTAAACTGGCGTTCAACTCTAGCCTTCTGCCCAAATCTGGCGTCCAGCGCCAGATTAGGATCCAAAACCAGAGTTGAACGCCCAAACTGGCACAGAAACTGGCGTTCGTCGTGATAGGGTGCGTGAGCATATTATTCACTAAGAGAATAAGATGAAGCCATTGACAAGGGTGATGCCTCCAGACGATTAGTCGTGCCGTGACAGGGCATTGGATCATTTTCCCGTGAGATGACCGAAAGTAGCCATTGACAGTGGTGATGTATCACATAAAGCCAGCCATGGAAAGGAGTAAGACTGATTGGATGAAGATAGCAGGAAAGCAGAGGTTCAGAGGAACGAAAAGTATCTCCATTCGCTTATCTGAAATTCTTGCCAATGAATCTACATAAGTATCTCTATCCCTTTTATTGTTTATTTTAATTTAATAAAGTATCATGTTTAAATCCGCCTGACTGAGATCTGCAAGGTGACCATAGCTTGCTTCATACCAACAATCTCCGTGGGATTCGACCCTTACTCACGTAAGGTATTACTTGGACGACCCAGTGCACTTGCTGGTTAGTTGTATCGAAGTTGTGACAATTATGAATTAAGATCAAAGCACCAAGCTTTGGAGCCATTACCAGGGATTTGTTCGAGCCTGGACATCACAATTTCGTGCACCAAGTTTTTGGCGCCGTTGCCGGGGATTGTTTGAGTTTGGACAACTGACGGTTCATCTTGTTGCTCAGATTAGGTAATTTTCTTTTTGTTTTGTTTTCAAAAATTTTTCAAAAAAAAAATGTTTTCAAAAATAAATTATTCTATAGCTTCAAAATTTTTAAGAATGAATTCTAGTGTTTCATGAAGCATGTTGAAGCCTGGCTGGCTGTAAAGCCATGTCTCAATTCTTATACTCAAGAGAAGAGCTTCTTTATCTTTCTTAGCCAATTGGCTGTTGAATGTAAGGAATGTCAGGCGTGTCATGTCTGAGTTACATACTAAAGCTTGGCTGGCTATTAAGCCATGCCTGACCCTTTGATTGGAGCTTTAGAGCATAAGATTCCTGGAATTCATATTAAAAAATTTTGAATCCTTATTTTTCTTTTTTCTAAATAATTTTCGAAAAAAAATAAATAAATAAAAATAAAAATACAAAAAAAAATTAGAAAATCATAAAAATAAAAAATATTTTGTGTTTCTTGTTTGAGTCTTGAGTCATATCATAAGTTTGGTGTCAATTGCATATGCATCTTGCATTTTTCGAAAATATCATGCATTCATAAGTGTTCTTCATAATCTTCAAGTTGTTCTTGGTAAGTCTTCTTGTTTGATCTTGATGTTTTCATGTTTTGTGTCTTTTCTTGTTTTACATGTGCATTTTTCGTTTCTTAGAGTCTAAAAATGAAAGATTTCTAAGTTTGGTGTCTTACATGTTTTCTTTGCATCAAAAATTTTTCAAAAATATGTTCTTGATGTTCATCTTGACATTCAAAGTGTTCTTGGTGTTCATCTTGACATTCATATCATTCATACATGCATTCATTGTTTTCATTCAAAAATTTCATGCATTGCATCATTTTTCTTGTTTTTCTCTCTCATCATAAAAATTCAAAAATCAAAAAATATCTTTCCTTTTTTTCTCTCATCAAATTCGAAAATTTGGATTGACTTTTTCAAAAATTTTTAAAATCAAGTTGTTTCTCATGAGTCAAATCAAATTTTCAATTTGAAAATCTCATCTTTTTCAAAATCTTTTTCAAAAATCAAATCTTTTTCAAAATTCTTAGTTATTTTCGAAAATTCCAAAAATATTTTTCAAAAATCTTTTTCTTATTTTTATACCAAATTTTCGAAAATAACAATAAACAATTAATGTTTTGATTCAAAAGTTGCTTGGGGACAAGCAACAATTTAAGTTTGGTGTTGTGATGAGCGGATAATTTATACGCTTTTTGACACAGTTTTTAGTATGTTTTTAGTAGGATCTAGTTACTTTTAGGGATGTTTTCATTAGTTTTTATGTTAAATTCACATTTCTGGACTTTACTATGAGTTTGTGTGTTTTTCTGTGATTTCAGGTATTTTCTAGCTGAAATTGAGAGACTTGAGCAGAAATCAGATTCAGAGGTTGAAAAAGGACTGCTGATGCTGTTGGATTCTGACCTCCCTGCACTCAAAGTGGATTTTCTGGAGCTACAGAACTCGAAATGGCGCGCTTTCAATTGCGTTGGAAAGTAGACATCCAGGGCTTTCCAGAAATATATAATAGTCCATACTTTGGCCAAGAAATGACGACGTAAACTGGCGTTCAACTCCAGCCTTCTGCCCAAATCTGGCGTCCAGCGCCAGATTAGGATCCAAAACCAGAGTTGAACGCCCAAACTGGCACAGAAACTGGTGTTCAACTCCACAAATGGCCTCTGCACGTGCAACACTTAAGCTCAGCCCAAACACACACCAAGTGGGCCCCGGAAGTGGATTTATTCATCAATTACTTACTCATGTAAACCCTAGTGACTAGTTTATTATAAATAGGACCTCTTACTATTGTATTAGGCATCTTTTGATCATCTTAGGATCTTAGGATCATCTTTGAACGCATTGTTCTCAGACCATGGGGGCTGGCCACTCGGCCATGCCTGGACCTCTCACTTATGTATTTTCAACGGTAGAGTTTCTACAATCCATAGATTAAGGTGTGGAGCTCTGCTGTTCCTCAAAGATTAATGCAAAGTACTTCTATTTTCTATTCAATTCTTCTTATTTCGCTTCTAAGATATCCATTCGAACCCAAGAACGTGATGAAGGTGATGATTATGTGTGATGCTCATCACCATCTCCCCTATGAACGCGTCCCTGACAAACACTTCCGTTCTACATGAATTAAGCTAGAATGAGTATCTCTTAGATCTCTAACCAGAATCTTCGTGCCGTAAGCTAGAATGATGGCGGCATTCAAGAGAATCCGGAAGGTCTAAACCTTGTCTGTGGTATTCTGAGTAGGATTCAATGATTGAATGACTGTGACGAGCTCCTAACTCGCGATTGCAGGGCGTTAGTGACAGACGCAAAAGGATAGTAAATCCTATTCCAACATGATCGAGAACCGACAGATGAATAGCCGTACCGTGACAGGGTGCGTGAGCATATTATTCACTGAGAGGATAAGATGAAGCCATTGGCAAGGGTGATGCCTCCAGACGATTAGCCGTGCCGTGACAGGGCATTGGATCATTTTCCCGTGAGATGACCGAAAGTAGCCATTGACAGTGGTGATGTATCACATAAAGCCAGCCATGGAAAGGAGTAAGACTGATTGGATGAAGATAGCAGGAAAGCAGAGGTTCAGAGGAACGAAAAGTATCTCCATTCGCTTATCTGAAATTCTTGCCAATGAATCTACATAAGTATCTCTATCCCTTTTATTGTTTATTTTAATCTAATAAAGTATCATGTTTAAATCCGCCTGACTGAGATCTGCAAGGTGACCATAGCTTGCTTCATACCAACAATCTCCGTGGGATTCAACCCTTACTCACGTAAGGTATTACTTGGACGACCCAGTGCACTTGCTGGTTAGTTGTATCGAAGTTGTGACAATTATGAATTAAGATCAAAGCACCAAGCTTTGGAGCCATTACCAGGGATTTGTTCGAGCCTGGACATCACAATTTCGTGCACCAGTCAGCTGAGTAAGAAGATTACTGAAACTCCTCCCAGTACTCTCCCAAGCAATACAGAAGAAAATCCCAAGAGAGAGTGCAAGGCCATAACCATGACCAACATGGCCAAACCTAGAGAGAGTGAGGAGGACGTGAGTCCCAGTGAGAAAAGCCTCATGGGACATCCTCTGGACAGAAAGGAGTTTCTCTTTGAGGAACCAAAGGAATCTGAGGCTCATACAGAGACCATAGAGATTCTATTGAACTTCCTTCTGTCATTCATGAGCTCTGGTGAATATTCTTCCTCTGAAGAGGATGAAGACATCACTGAAGAGTAAGTTGCTAAATATCTAGGAGCAATCATGAAGTTGAATGCCAAGTTATTTGGTACTGAGAATTGGGAGGACGAACCCCCCTTGTTCACCAATGAACTGAATGCATTAATGAGGCAGACATTACCTCAGAAGAAACCGGATCCTGGAAAATTCTTCATACCTTGTACCATAGGCCACTCTCTGTAATGGAAAAACTGAGAATCTTTGAGGTACAAGCTGCAAAAATCTCATTAGAGATGGCAGAAAAATCAATGAAATAGGCTTATGGACTAGTAGAGGACGTTCTAGTGAAGGTTGAAGGCCTTTACACCCCTGCTGATTTCATAATCCTAGACACTGGGAAGGATGAAGATGAATCCATCATCCTTGGCAGACCCTTCCTAGCCACAGCAAAGCTGTGATTGATGTTGACAGAGGAGAGTTGGTCCTTAAGTTGAATAAGGACTACCTTGTATTCAAGACTCAAGGTTCTCCTTCTGTAACCATGGAGAGAAAGCATGAAAAGTTTCTTTCAATACAGAGTCAAACGAAACCCCCACATTCAAACTCTAAGTTTGGTGTTGGGAGGCCTCAACCAAACTCTAAGTTTGGTGTTGAGAGGCCACAACCAAACTCTAAGTTTGGTGTTGAGAGGCCCCAACCCTGCTCTGATTATCTGTGAGGCCCCATGAGAGCTCACTGTCAAGCTATTGACATTAAAGAAGCGCTTATTGGGAGGCAACCCAATGTTATTTAATTATATCTATTTATTTTCCATTGTTATTTTATATTTTCTTTAGGTTGATGATCATGTGAAGTCACAAAAACAACAGAAAAATCAAAAACAGAATGAAAAACAGCATTAAAAACAGCTCACCCTAGAGGAAGAGCTTACTGGCGTTTAAACGCCAGTAAGAGTAGCAGAACGGGCATTAAACGCCCAGTCTGGCACCATTCTAGGCGTTTAACACCAGAAATAGGCACCAGACTGGCGTTTAACGCCAGAACAGGGGACCAAGTTGGCGTTAAACACCAAGAAAGGGAGAAAAGCTGGCATTAAATGCCAGAAACAAGCAGCAATCTGGCGTTTAACGCCAGAATTGCACTCTAAGGGCGTCTTGCACGCCTAAATGGAGTAGGGATGTTAAAGTCCTTGACCCCTCAGGATCTGTGGACCCCACAAGGTCCCCACCTACCCCACCTCTTCTTCTCTCCTCTTCAAACCTTTCCATACTTCCCCAAATACCCTTCACCTATCAAATCTTACCCTCTTCCCCAAATACTCTTCACCAATCACCTCATTCACTTTTCCCCAAAACACCACCTACCTTCAAATTCAAAACTCTTTTTCCCTCCCAAACCCAACCCCAAATACACGAACCAAGCCTCCCCCTACTCCTATATATACCCCTCATCACTCCTTCAATTTCACACATCACAAACACCTTATACCCCCTTGGCCGAACTCACCCTCACCCTCCATCTCCTCCATTTTCTTCTTTTTCTCCTTCATTCTTTCTTCTTTGCTCGAGGACGAGCAAACACTTTAAGTTTGGTATGGTAAAAGCATTGCTTTTTATTTTTCCATAACCATTTATGGCACCTAAGGCTGGAGAAACCTCTAGAAAGAGGAAAGGGAAGGAAAAAGCTTCCACCTCCGAGTCATGGGAGATGGAGAGATTCATCTCAAAGGTCCAACAAGACCACTTCTATGAAGTTGTGGCCAAGAAGAAGGTGATCCCTGAGGTCCCTTTCAAGCTCAAAAGGAGTGAGTATTCGGAGATCCGACACGAGATTAGAAGAAGAGGATGGGAAGTTCTCTCCAATCCTATTCAACAAGTCGAAATCTTAATGGTTCAAGAGTTCTATGCAAACACATGGATCACTAGGAACCATGATCAAAGTATGAACCCGAATCCAAAGAATTGGCTTACAATGGTTCAGGGGAAATACTTAGATTTCAATCCAGAAAATGTAAGGTTGGCGTTCAACTTGCCAATGATGCAAGAAAACGCATGCCCCTACACTAGAAGAGTCAACTTTGATCAAAGGTTGGACCAAGTCCTCATGGACATATGTGTGGAAGGAGCTTAATGGAAAAGTGACTCAAGAGGCAAACCGGTTCAATTGAGAAGATCGGACCTTAAGCCTGTAGCTAGAGGATGGTTGGAGTTCATCCAACGCTCTATCATTCCTACTAGCAACCGATCCGAAGTAACTGTGGATCGGGCCATCATGATCCATAGTATCATGATTGGGGAGGAAGTGGAAGTTCATGAGATTATACCTCAAGAACTCTACAAGGTGGCTGACAAGTCCTCCACTTTGGCAAGTTAGCCTTTCCTCACCTCATTTGTCACCTCTACAATTTGGCTGGGATTGTCATAGAGGGAGACATCCTCATTGAAGAGGACAAGCCCATCACTAAAAAGAGGATGGAGCAAACAAGAGAGCCCACTCATGGACCTCAACAAGAGAATGAGGAAATTCCTCATCATGAAATCCCTGAGATGCCTCAAGGGATGCACTTTCCTCCACAAAACTATTGGGAGAAAATTAACACCTCCCTAGAAGAATTAAGTTCCAACATGGGACAACTAAGGGTGGAGCACCAAGAGCACTCCATCATTCTCCATGAGATTAGAGAAGATCAAAGAGCTATGAGGGAGGAGCAACAAAGGTAAGGAAGTGACATAGAGGAGCTCAAGAGCACCATTGGTTCTTCAAGAGGAAGAAGACGCCACCCTCACTAAGGTGGACCCGTTCCTTAATCTCCTTGTCTATTTATTTTTTTTTCTGTTTTCGTTCTCTATGCTTTATGTTTATTTATGTTTGTGTCTTTATTACATGATCATTAGTGTCTAGTGTCTATGCCTTAAAGCTATGAATGTCTTATGAATCCATCACCTTTCTTAAATAAAAAATGTTCTAAATGCAAAAGAACAAGAAGTACATGAATTTCAAATTCATCCTTGAGATTAGTTTAATTATTTTGATGTGGTGACAATACTTTCTGCTTTCTGAATGAATGCTTGAACAGTGCATATTTTTGATAGTGAAGTTTATGAATGTTAAAATAGTTGGCTCTTGAAAGAATAATGAAAAAGGAGAAATGTTATTGATAATCTGAAAAATCATAAAATTGATTCTTGAAGCAAGAAAAAGTAGTGAAAAACAAGGCTTGCAAAAAAAAAAAAAGAAAATGGCGAAAATAAAAGAAAAAAAAGAAAGAAAAAGAAAAAGCAACTAGAAAAAGCCAATAGCTCTTTAAACCAAAAGGCAAGGGTAAAAAGGATCCAAGGCTTTGAGCATTAATGGATAGGAGGGCCCAAAGGAATAAAATCCTGGCCTAAGCGGCTAAACCAAGCTGTCCCTAACCATGTACTTGTGGCGTGAAGGTGTCAAGTGAAAAGCTTGAGACTGAGCGGTTAAAGTCCTGATCCAAAGCAAAAAGAGTGTGCTTAAGAACCCTGGACACCTCTAATTGGGGACTCTAGCAAAGCTGAGTCACAATCTGAAAAGGTTCACCCAGTTATGTGTCTGTGGCATTTATGTATCCGGTGGAAATACTGGAAAACAAAGTGCTTAGGGCCACGGCCAAGACTCATAAAGTAGCAGTGTTCAAGAATCAACACTATCTAAATTCTGAGTTCCTATACATGCCAATCATTCTGAACTTCAAAGGATAAAGTGAGATGCCAAAACTGTTCAGAGGCAAAAAGCTACTAGTCCTGCTCATCCAATTGAAGCTAAATTTTATTGATATTTTGGAATTTATAGTATATTCTCTTCTTTTTATCCTATTTCATTTTCAGTTGCTTGGGGACAAGAAACAATTTAAGTTTGGTGTTGTGATGGGCGGATAATTTATACGCTTTTTGGTATTGTTTTTAGGTAATTTTTAGTAGGATCTAGCTACTTTTTAGTATATTTTTATTAATTTTCAAGCAAAATTCACATTTCTGGACTTTACTATGAGTTTGTGTATTTTTCTGTGATTTCGGGTATTTTCTAGCTGAAATTGAGGGACCTGAGCAAAAATCTTATTCAGAGGCTAAAAAAAGACTGCAAATGCTGTTGGATTCTGACCTCCCTGCACTCTAAATAGATTTTTTGGAGCTACAGAAACCTAATTGGAGCGCTCTCAATTGCATTGGAAAGTAGACATCCTGGGCTTTCCAGAAATATATAATAGTTTATACTTTACCCGAGTTTTGATAACAAACTGGCGTTTGAACGCCCACTTTCTACCCTTTTCTGGCGTTAAACGCCAGAACTGGCATAAAAGCTGGAGTTAAACACCCAGCATTTTCTGTGTTTTCTGCACGTGACGCATGTCATGCGTACGCGTTAGTCACACGTACGAGTCGATGGTCTTCTTCGGGTGTCACGCGTACGCGTCAAGTATGCACACGCATTGCCGTGCAAATCTCCAAATCACGCGCAGGCATCAGGTACGTGCACGCGTCGCTCCTCGCTGGTTATCTTCTTTAATTCTTGTGCTCCTTCCATTTATGCAAGCTTCCTCTCCATTCTCTAAGCCATTCCTGCCCTATATAGTCTGAAAATACTTAACGCACGGAACACGGCATCGAATGGTATAAAGGGGGATTAAAAATACACAATTTAAAGGCTTAGGAGGCAAGTTTTCAACCATAGAACCAAATTGGGAAGGAATTGTAAAATCATGCAAATTGTATGGATAAGTGTGCAAAGACTTGATAAAAACCACTCGATTGAGCATAAGATAAACCATAAAATAGTGGTTTATTAATCTCCCCACACTTAATCATTAGCATGTCCTCATGCTAAGCTCAAGGAGATAGAAAGAATGAATGGGGAAAGTAAGACTCATGCAATGCAACCTATACATGTGAATGCAACTATATGATGAAATGTCTATACCTACTTGGTTAAGGAAATGAACAAGTTCTCCAAGACAAATAAAATTCAGATTCCACTATATACATGCAAACACTAATTACTATGCAATCTATCCTATCTAACAAAAGAAAAAAAATAACCTATTGGTGTTAAGAGAAAGCAATTACCTCCGAAAGTCAGATACTGACCAACCTCCCCACACTTAAAGCTTGGCACCATCCTCGGTGACATCAGTCAGGAACAAAGGGGGACTGGTAACAGCATCTCCACAGTCGGGGTTGTCATGGCCCCGGTGCTGGTAGGTGAAGTGGAGTCTGAAGTGTCTGGTTCTTCTTCAGGTGGGTGGTTGCAAACAATCAGCTCCTTAAGGTATGTAAATCGGCGCTTGTTACGGTGCTCCATTCGCTTTGCCTGCCGGTCTAGCCGGTCCAACCTCTGAAGTATCTGAAGGAGCACGTGATTTGTTGAAGGTGCTTGTGATGTGGAAGGAGAAGGAATATCTCCGGTGGGATCTGCAGTCCGGCTGGTAGTAGCTGCAGGGAGTCTGATGTACTTTCTATTGGGGACATACTGATCATTCCGCAGAATCATGGCCTTGGTTTCCCCAGCTCTGTAGGAGACTCTGGCTGTCGAGACTAGATTTGAAACCAAGGCGAGAAAGGGTAGGTTGCCCGCAATCTGTACATGTCCCATGGCTTGCCGGAGGTTTCTCAGTAAGTTGAGAGGTTGGTCTGTAAGGATACACCAGATGAGAACAGCCATATCCGCAGTGAAGGAGGACTCGTGAGTGCGCAGAAAGACATAGTGAGACATGATTTGTGCCCACACTTGAGCCTTCAAGGTAAGTGCTGAAGCCGATATACCCTTAGGTCAGGATCGATGGTATCCATAGATCCATCTGCTGCCAGGTTGTGCTATAACACTGAGGACGTCGTCCCAGTCAAACTGGTATGTCTTGCGCTTGAAAAAGGCTTCTTGGTATGTGTCCAATCCTTCTGGAGCAGGGGGGAGATCTAAAGCTCGCTGAATGGCCCCTTCAGATAGAGGGACTTACTTCTGACGGACATAGACAGACTGCAAGGTTGGCATGTGAAAATTGGAGTAGAATTCAACTATCCAAGAGAGGTTAACCTGTCGTGGCTGCCTCCGTAAGAATCCCCATTGTCTGCGCTCAATGCGGGCCTCTACAAGATCAACAATGTGGGTAGGGGGATGAGTAGGTGCTCATTGTTGTAGTTCCACTCAGCCAGGATGGGGAACATCTGCTCATAGTAGCGGTTAGTGAACCGCGCAGTGTCCCTTGCTAGAAAGGCTTTCTTGGTTTCATAGACCTTGATGATCCTCTTGACCCACTTTGTTGATGGCTTGACTGATGTCGAGGATGGTTCTGCAGTTGGTGCTCTTTTTGTTCCTCTCCCCGCCAGTGGCTTGTTAGAAGCTTTCTCTCTACCCTTCCTGGTGGCCATCCTGAAAAGGGAGAAAAGAGAGGGACATGAAACCAAATAGCTAGAACCGGGAGGAGGAAAATACAAGTAATAATTAATGCCAAGGTAAAAAAGAATTTCGTAAACACATGATCGCGAATCCATGTAATTAGGAAATCAATGGAAATGTAGCGTGATATATTAAGGCAATTAGATGCAAGATATTTTTTAGCATGCCAGCAAAGGCACGAGTAGTGGTGCGCAGAAATTGTGATTACACTTTGATTATGTAAAATTCATCGCTCTTTCTTTCCCTGGTAATGGCGCCAAAAACATGATGCCAATATCATGGTTCACAACTTCGCACAACTAACCAGCAAGTGCACTGGGTCGTCCAAGTAATACCTTACGTGAGTAAGGGTCGAATCCCACGGAGATTGTCGGTATGAAGCAAGCTATGGTCACCTTGTAAATCTCAGTCAGGCGGATATCAAATGGTTATGGAGTTTTCGAAAATAATATAATAAAATAGGGATAGAAATACTTATGTAATTCATTGGTGAGAATTTCAAATAAGCGAATGGAGATGCTTTCGTTCCTCTGAACCTCTGCTTTCCTGCTGTCTTCATCCAATCAGTCTTACTCCTTTCCATGGCTAGCTTTATGTGATACATCACCACTGTCAATGGCTACTTTCGGTCATCTCTCGGGAAAATGATCCAATGCCCTGTCACGGCACGGCTAATCGTCTGGAGGCATCACCCTTGTCAATGGCTTCATCTTATCCTCTCAGTGAAAATGGTCAACGCACCCTGTCACGGCACTGCTATTCATCTGTCGGTTCTCGATCATGCTGGAATAGGATTTACTATCCTTTTGCGTCTGTCACTAACGCCCCGTAATCGCAAGTTTGGAGCTCGTCACAGTCATTCATTCATTGAATCCTACTCGGAATACCACAGACAAGGTTTAGACCTTCCGGATTCTCTTGAATGCCGCCATCATTCTAGCTTACGCCACGAAGATTCTG
>NC_029788.2:31892603-31892753 GCF_000816755.2 Arachis ipaensis
ATCTATTATTGGCCAAAGTATGGACTATTATATATTTCTGGAAAGCCCTGGATGTCTACTTTCCAACAAAATTGGAAGCGCGCCATTTTGAGTTCTGTAGCTCCAGAAAATCCACTTTGAGTGCAGGGAGGTTAGAATCCAACAGCATCA
>NC_029788.2:31892778-31919469 GCF_000816755.2 Arachis ipaensis
TAGGCCAGGATTTTATTCCTTTAGGCCCTCCTATCCACTGATGCTCAAAGCCTTGGATCCTTTTTATTATCGTTGCCTTTTGGTTTTAAGGGCTATTGACTTTTTCTGCTTGCTTTTTCTTTTTCTTTTTTTTTTTTTTTTGCAAGCTTTTGTATTCACTGCTTTTTCTTGCTTCAAGAATCAATTTTATGATTTTTCAGATTATCAATAACATTTCTCCTTTTTCATCATTCTTTCAAGAGCCAACAATTTTAACATTCATAAACAACAAATTCAAAAGACATATGCACTGTTCAAGCATTCATTCAAAAAATAAAAAGTATTGTCACCACATCAAAATAATTAAACTAGTTTCAAGGATGAATTCGAAACTCATGTACTTCTTGTTCTTTTGTAGTTAAAACATTTTTCATTTAAGAGAGGTGATGGATTCATAGGACATTCATAAATTTAAGGCATAGACACTTAAATACTAATGATCATGTAATGAAGACACAAACATAGATAAACATTTAACATAAAAAAACGAAAAACAGAAAATTTAAGAACAAGGAATGAGTCCACCTTAGTGATGGTGGCGTTTTCTTCTTGAAGAACCAATGATGTCCTTGAGCTCTTCTATGTCTCTTCCTTGTATTTGTTGCTCCTCCCTCATTGCTCTTTGATCTTCTCTAATTTCATGGAGGATGATGGAGTGCTCTTGGTACTCCATCCTTAGTTGTCCCATGTTGGAACTTAATTCTCCTAGAGAGGTGTTGATTTGCTCCCAAAAATTCTATGGAGGAAAGTGCATCCCTTGAGGCATCTCAGGGATTTCTTGGTGATGAGCTTCTTCATGCGTCTCTTGAGATCCATGAATAGGCTCTCTTGTTTGCTCCATCCTTTTCTTAGTGATGGGCTTGTCCTCATCAATGAGGATATCTCCCTCTATGTCAATCCCAGCCGAATTGCATAGATGGCAAATAAGGTGAGGAAAGGCTAGCCTTGCCAAAGTGGAGGACTTGTCAGCCACCTTGTAGAGTTCTTGAGGTATAATCTCATGAACTTCCACTTCCTCCCCAATCATGATACTATGGATCATGATGGCCCGGTCTATAGTAACTTCAGACCGGTTGCTAGTGGAAATGATTGAGCGTTGAATGAACTCCAACCATCCTCTAGCTACAGGCTTAAGGTTCAGTCTTCTTAATTGAACCGGCTTGCCTCTTGAGTCAATCTTCCATTGAGCTCCTTCCACACATATGTCCATGAGGACTTGGTCCAACCTTTGATTAAAGTTGACTTTTCTTGTGTAGGGGCGTGCATTTTCTTCCATCATTGGTAAGTTGAACGCCAGCCTTACATTCTCCGGACTAAAATCTAAGTACTTCCCCCGAACCATGGTGAGCTAATGCTTTGGATTCGGGTTCATACTTTGATCATGGTTCCTAGTGATCCATGCGTTTGCATAGAACTCTTGAACCATTAGGATTCTGACTTGTTGAATGGGGTTGGTTAGAACTTCCCAACCTCTTCTTTGGATTTCATGTCGGATCTCTGGATACTTATTTTTCTTGAGTTTGAAAGGGACCTCGGGGATCACCTTCTTCTTGGCCACAACATCATAGAAGTGGTCTTGATGGGATTTGGAGATGAATCTTTCCATCTCCCATGACTCGGAGGTGGAAGCTTTTGTCTTTCCTTTTCCTTTTTTAGAGGTTTCTCCGGTCTTAGGTGCCATCAATGGTAATGGAAAAATAAAAAGCTATACTTTTACCACACCAAACTTAGAATATTGCTCGCCCTCAAGCAAGAGAAGAAAGAAAAGAAGAAGAAGAAGAGAAAATATGGAGGAGAGTGAGGGGGAGGTGTAGTCGGCCAAGGTATAGAAGATAGGGCTGTGTTGTGTGAAAATGAAGGAGGATTGAGGGGTTTATATAGTGAGGGGAGAGGGAGTAGGTTCGGCCATGTTGGGTGGGTTTGGGTGGGAAAGTGATTTTGAATTTTGAAGGTAGGTGGGGTTTATGGGGAAGGGTGGATTGATGTGAGTGGTGAAGGGGTAATAGGGAAGAGAGATTGAGGTGATTGGTGAAAGGTTTTGGGGAAGAGTGTTTATTGGAAAGAGAAGATGAATGTTGAGAAGAGGGGAGAATATGAGTGGAGGTATGTGGGTATCCTGTGGGGTCCACAAATCCTGAGATGATCCTGTGGGTCCACAGATCCTGAGGTGTCAAGAATTTACATCCCTGCACCAATTAGGCATGTAAAACGCCTTTGCATGCAATTCTGGCGTTTAAACGCCAGAGTAATGCTTGTTCTGGGCGTTCAACGCCCATGTGCAGCATGTTTCTGGCGTTGAACGCCAGCTCTATGCTTGTTTCTGGCGTTCAGCGCCAGCTCTTCTCAGGGTGTTTTCCTGGCATTTGAACGCCGGGATGTTGCTTATTTCTGTCGTTCAACGCCAGATCCATGCTCTGTTCTGGCATTGAACACCAGCCAGATGCTCCTTACTGCAGTTTAAACGCCAGTAAGTCCTTCCTCCAAGGTGTGATTTTCCTTCTGCTGTTTTTGATTCTGTTTTTAATTTTTGTATTTATTTTGTGACTCCACATGATCATGAACCTAATAAAACATGAAGGAACAATAAAATTAAAAATAAAATTAGATAAATAAAAATTGGGTTGCCTCCCAACAAGCACTTCTTTAATGTCAATAGCTTGATAGTGGGTTCTCATGGAGCCACACAGGTGATCAGGTCAATTTTGTAGACTCCCAACACCAAACTTAGAGTTTGGATGTGGGGATTCAACACCAAACTTAGAGTTTTGCTGAGGCCTCCCAACACTAAACTTAGAGTTTGACTGTGGGGGCTTTGGTTGACTCTGCAGTGAGAGAAGCTTTTCATGTTTCCTCTCCATGGTTACAGAAGGAGAACCTTGAGTCTTGAACACAAGGTAGTCTTTATTCAGTTGAAGGACCAACTCTCCTCTGTCCACATCAATCACAGCTTTTGCTGTGGCTAGGAAGGGTCTTCCAAGGATGATGGATTCATCCTCATCCTTCCCAGTGTCTAGGATTATGAAGTCAACAGGGATGTTGGTGCACGAAATTGTGATGTCCAGGCTCCAAAAACTTGGTGCTCTGATCTTAATTCATAATTTGTTCACAACTTCGATACAACTAACCAGCAAGTGCACTGGGTCGTCTAAGTAATAAAACCTTATGTGAGTAAGGGTCGATCCCACGGAGATTGTTGGTATGAAGCAAGCTATGGTCATCTTGTACATCTCAGTCAGGCGGATATCAAATGGTTATGGAGTTTTTGAAAATTTAATAATAAATAAACAGAAAATAAAGATAGAGATACTTATGTAATTCATTGGTGAGAATTTTAGATAAGCGTATAGAGATGCTTTCGTTCCTCTGAACCTCTGCTTTCCCGCTGTCTTCATCCAATCGTCCTTACTCCTTTCCATGGCAAGCTGTATATAGGGCATCACCGTTGTCAATGGCTACATCCCATCCTTATTGTGAAAATGGTCCAAATGCTCTGTCACGGCACGGCTAATCATCTTGAGGTTCTCGATCATACTGGAATAGGATTTACTATCCTTTTGCATCTGTCACTACGCCCAACACTCGCGAGTTTGAAGATCGTCACAGCCATCCCTTCCCGGATCCTACTCGGAATACCACAGACAAGGTTTAGACTTTCCGGATCTCAAGAATGGCCATCCATGGATTCTAACTTATACCACGAAGATCCTAATATCTCGGACTCGGTCCCTTGTATTAGTAATCTAAGAGATATTCATTCTGCCTTGTTTGCTTGTAGAACAGAAGTGTTTGTCAGGCACGCATTCATAAGTGAGAATGATGATGAGCGTCACATAATCATCACATTCATCATGTTCTTGGGTGCGAATAGATATCTTAGAAGCGGAATAAGTTGAATTGAATAGAAAAATAGTAGTACTTTGCATTAAATCATGAGGAACAGCAGAGCTCCACACCTTATCTATGGAGTGCAGAAACTCTACCGTTGAAAATACATAAGTGATAAAGGTTCAGGCATGGCCGAATGGCCAGCCCCCAAACGTGATCACAGGATCAAAAATACAATCCAGGATGAAAATACAATAGTAAAAAGTCCTATTTATACTAAACTAGTTACTAGGGTTTACAGAAATAAGTAATTGATGCAGAAATCCACTTCCGGGGCCCACTTGGTGTGTGCTTGGGCTGATCTTGAAGTCTACACGTGCAGAGGCTTCTTCTGAAGTTGAACACCAAGTTGTAACATGTTTTTGGCGTTCAACTCTGGTTCGTGACGTGTTTCTGGCGTTTAACTCCAGACTTCAGCGTAGAACTGGCGTTCAATGCCCTTTCGCATCCTTTAAACTCGGCCAAAGTATGGACTATTATATATTGCTGGAAAGCCCTGGATGTGTACGTTCCAACGCAATTAAAAGCGCGCTATTTTGAGTTCTATAGCTCCAGAAAATTCACTTTAAGTGCAGGGAGGTCAGAATCCAACAGCATCAGCAGTCCTTCTTCAACCTCTGAATCTGATTTTTGCTCAAGTCCCTCAATTTCAACCAGAAAATACCTGAAATCATAGAAAAACATACAAACTCATAGTAAAGTCCAGAAATGTGAATTTAACATAAAAAATAATAAAAACATCCCTAAAAGTAACTAGATCCTACTAAAAACAATGCCAAAAAGCGTATAAATTATCCGCTCATCACAACACCAAACTTCAAACTTTGCTTGTCCCCAAGCAACTGAAAATCAAATGGGATAAAAAGAAGAGAATATACTATAAATTCCAAACTATCAATGAAACATAGCTACAATCAGATGAGCGGGACTTGTAGCTTTTTGCCTCTTGAATAGTTTTGGCATCTCACTTTATCCATTGAGGTTCAGAATGATTGGCATCTATAGGAACTCAGAGTTCAGATAGTGTTATTGATTCTCCTAGTTCAGTATGTTGATTCTTGAACACAGCTACTTTATGAGTCTTGGCCGTGGCCCTAAGCACTTTGTTTTCCAGTATTACCACCGGATACATAAATGCCACAGACACATAACTGGGTGAACCTTTTCAGATTGTGAGTCAGCTTTGCTAAAGTCCCCAATTAGAGATGTCCAGAGTTCTTAAGCACACTCTTCTTTTTGCTTTGGACCTTGACTTTAACCGCTCAGTCTCAAGTTTTCACTTGACACCTTCACGCCACAAGCACATGGTTAGGGACAGCTTGGTTTAGCCGCTTAGGCCAGGATTTTATTCCTTTTGGCCCTCCTATCCACTGATGCTCAAAGCCTTCGATCCTTTTTATTACCCTTGCCTTTTGGTTTTAAGGGCTATTGGCTTTTTGCTCTTGCCTTTTGGTTTTAAGAGCTTTGCCTTTTTCTACTTGCTTTTTCTCTCTTTTTTTTTTGCTATTATTTTTTTTCTGCAAGCTTTGTTCTTTGCTGCTTTTTCTTGCTTCAAGAATCATTTTTATGATTTTTCAGATTATCAAATAACATGTCTCCTTGTCATCATTCTTTCAAGAGCCAACATATTTAACATTCTTAAACAACAACTTCAAAAGACATATGCACTATTCAAGCATTCATTCAGAAAACAAAAAGTATTGTCACCACATCAATATAATTAAACTAAGTTCAAGGATAAATTCGAAACTCATGTACTTCTTGTTCTTTTGAATTAAAACATTTTTCATTTAAGAGAGGTGATGGATTCATAGGACATTTATAACTTTAAGACATAGTTACTAAATACTAATGATCATGTAATAAGACACAAACATAGATAAGCACTTAACATAAAGAAATAAAAAACAGAAAATTTTAGAACAAGGAATGATGGAAAAGGCTTGCTATTGCTGAGCCTGTTTCTTAAATTAGAGGTATTTTGTTCAGAATTCTCTGTCTGTTGCTGAGAAGATGATGGAAAAGGCTTGCTATTGCTGAGCCTGTTTCTTCCACCATTATTAAAGCCTTGTTGAAGCTTTTGTTGATCCTTCCATGAGAAATTTGGATGATTTCTCCATGATGAATTATAGGTGTTTCCATAAGGTTCACCCATGTAATTTACCTCTGCTATTGCAGGGTTATCAGGATCATAAGCTTCTTCTTCAGAAGATGCCTCTTTAGTACTGTTGGATGCATTTTGCCATCCATTCAGACTTTGGGAAATCATGTTGACTTGCTGAGTCAACACTTTGTTTTGAGCCAATATGGCATTCAGAGCATCAATTTCAAGAACTCCCTTCCTCTAAGGCGTCCCATTATTCACGGAATTTCTCTCAAAAGTATACATGAATTTATTATTTGCAACCATGTCAATAAGTTCTTGAGCTTCTGCAGGCATTTTCTTTAGGTGAATGGATCCACCTGCAGAATGGTCCAGTGACATCTTGGAGAACTCAGACAGACCATAATAGAATATATCCAGAATGGTCCATTCTGAAAGCATGTCAGGAGGACACCTTTTGGTCATCTCCTTGTATCTTTCCCAAGCTTCATAGAGGGATTCATCATCTTTTTTCTTGAAGGTCTGAACATCCACTCTAAGCTTGCTCAGCTTTTGAGGAGGAAAGAACTTAGCCAAGAAGGCTGTGACCAGCTTATCCAAGGAGTTCAGGCTATCCTTAGGTTGTGAGTCCAACCATGTTCTAGCTCTGTCTCTTACAGCAAAAGGGAAAAACATGAGCCTGTAGACTTCAGGATCTACTTCATTAGTCTTAACAGTCTCACAGATCTGCAGGAACTCAGTTAAAAACTGATAGGGATCTTCTTATGGAAGTCCATGGAATTTGCAGTTCTGTTGCATTAGAGCAACTAATTGAGGTTTCAGCTCAAAATTGTTTGCTCCAATGGTAAGGATTAAGATGCTTCTTCCATCAAACTTGGAAGTAGGTGTAGTATAATCACCAAGTATCCTCCTTGCATTATTATTATTTTCGGCTGCCATCTCCCCTTCCTTTTCGAAAATTTCTGTAAGGTTGTCTCTGGATTGTTGTATTTTAGCTTCTCTCAGTTTTTTCTTCAGAGTCCTTTCAGATTCAGGGTCTGCTTCAACAAGAATATTTTTGTCCTTGCTCCTGCTCATATGAAAAAGAAGGGAATAGAAAATAATAATAGGGATCCTTTTTACCACAGTATAGAGGTTCCCTTGTGTGAGTAGAAGAAAAGAAGAAAAAGAATGAAGAAGAGAAGAATTCGAACTCAGAGGAGAAGAAGGGGTTCGAATTTTGGGTGAGGAGAAGTGTTAGTAGATGAATAAATAAATAGAAGGAGATGAGAGAGAGGGAATTTTAAAAATTAATTAAAATAAAAAATAAAATTTAAAGTAAAATTTCGAAAATTAAATTTGAAATTAAATTAAAATTAAAACAATTAGTTAATTAAAAAAGAAATTTGAAAAAGAGGGAGGGGATTTTCGAAAATTAGAGAGAGAGTTAGTTAGGTTGTTTTGAAAAAGATAAGAGACAAACAAAAAGTCAATTAGTTAGTTGAAAAAGATTTGAAAATCAATTTTAAAAAGATAAGAAGATAAGAAGTTAGAAAAGATATTTTAAAATCAAATTTTTTTTAAAAAAAGATATGATTTAAAAAGATATGATAGAAAGATATGATTAAAATTAGTTTTGAAAAAGATTTGAAATTTAAAATCAAAATTAATGACTTGACTCACAAGTAATCACAAGATATGATTCTAGAACTTAAAGTTTGAATCTTTCTTAACAAGAAAGTAACAAACTTGAAATTTTTGAATCAAAACATTAATTGTTGATAATATTTTCGAAAATTATGAGATAAAATTAAGAAAAAGATTTTTGAAAAATATTTTTAAAATTTTCGAAAATAAATAAGAAAAATGAAAAAGATTTGATTTTTGAAAAAGATTTTGAAAAGATAAGATTTTTAAATTGAAAAATTGATTTGACTCATAAGAAACAACTAGATTTTAAAAAATTTTGAAAAAGTCAATCCAAATTTTTGAAATTTATGAGTGAAATAAGGGAAAGATATATATATATATTTTGAATTTAAATGAGGGAAGAGAAAAATATAAAAATGATACAACACGTAAAAAATCGAGATCAAAACACTTGATGCATGCAAGAACACTTTGAATGTCAAGATGAACACCAAGAACACTTTGAAGATCAAGATGAACATCAAGACTTATTTTTGAAAATTTTTAAGAAAAAAAAATATGCAAGACACCAAACTTAGAAATTTCCAATGCTTAGACAATATGAATACAAAAATGCATATGAAAAACAACAAAAGACACAAAACAAGAAAACATGAAGATCAAACAAGAAGACTGGCCAAGAACAACTTGAAGATCATGAAGAACACATGCATGAATTTTCGAAAATTATTGAAAAAAAACAAAAATATGCAAGACACCAAACTTAAAAATTGACTCTAGACTCAAAGAAGAAACACAAAAATATTTTTGATTTTATGAATTTGTAAATTTTTTTGTATTTTTCGAAAATTAATTGGGAAAAACGAAAAAAGAAATTTTTTTTTTGTATTTTTTGAAAATAAGAAATAAAAAGCTTAAAAATAAAATAAAATAAAATTACCTAATCTGAGCAACAAGATGAACCGTCAGTTGTCCAAACTCGAACAATCCCCGGGAACGGCGCCAAAAACTTGGTGCGCAGAAATCGTGACGGTTCATCTCCTTGGAAACGGCGCTAAAAACTCAATGCGCACGTTCATAATATTAGCTCTTTGTCACAACTTCGCACAACTAACCAGCAAGTGCACTGGGTCGTCCAAGTAATAAACCTTACGTGAGTAAACGTCGATCCCACGGAGATTGTCGGCTTGAAGCAAGCTATGGTCACCTTATAGATCTCAGTCAGGCGGATTCAAATGTATTAACAAATTACAGTGTACTAAAAGATAATTAAAATAGGATAGAGATACTTATGTAATTCATTGGTGAGAATTTCAGATAAGCGTATAGAGATGCTTTCGTTCCTCTGAGCCTTTGCTTTCCTGCTGTCTTCATCCAATCAGTCCTACTCCTTTCCATGGCAAGCTTTATGTAGGGCATCACCGTTGTCAATGGCTACATTCCATCCTCTCTGTGAAAATGGTCCAATGCACTGTCACTGCATGGCTAATCATCTGTCGGTTCTCGATCATACTGGAATAGGATTTACTATCCTTTTGCGTCTGTCACTACGCCCAGCACTCGCGAGTTTGAAGCTCGTCACAGCCATCCCTTCCCAGATCCTACTCAGAATACCACAGACAAGGTTTAGACTTTCCGGATCTCAAGAATGGCCATCCATGGGTTCTAACTTATACCACGAAGATTCTAATATCTCGAACTCGGTCCTCTGTATTAGATATCGAAAATATATTCATTCTAGCTTGTTTGCATGTAGAACGGAAGTGTTTGTCAGGCACGCGTTCATAAGTGAGAATGATGATGAGCATCATATAATCATCACATTCATCATGTTCTTGGGTGCGAATGGATATCTTATAGAAGGAATAAGTTTGTATTGAATAGAAAAACAGTAGTACTTTGCATTAATTCATGAGGAACAGCAGAGCTCCACACCTTAATCTATGGTGTGTAGAAACTCCACCGTTGAAAATACATAAGTGACGGTCCAGGCATGGCCGAGAGGCCAGCCCCCAAGGTCTAAGAACTAAACGTCCCCAGATGTCTAATACAATAGAAAAATGTCCTATATATACTAGACTAGCTACTAGGGTTTACAGAAGTAAGTAATTGATGCAGAAATCCACTTCCGGGGCCCACTTGGTGTGTGCTTGGGCTGAGTTTGAATTTTACACGTGTAGAGGCTTCTTTTGGAGTTGAACGCCAAGTTGTAACGTGTTTTTGGCGTTCAACTCTGGTTTGTGACGTGTTTCTGGCGTTTGACTCCAGAATGCAGCGTAGAGCTGGCGGTGAACGCCAATTTGCGTCATCTAAACTCGTGGAAAGTATGGACTATTATATATTGCTAGAGAGCTCCAGTTGTCTACTTTCCAACGCCGTTGAGAGCGCGCCATTTGGAGTTCTGTAGCTCCAGAAAATCCATTTTGAGTGCAGGGAGGTCAGAATCAAACAGCATCAGCAGTCCTTCTTCAACCTCTGAATCTGATTTTTGCTCAAGTCCCTCAATTTCAGACAGAAAATACCTAAAATCATAGAAAAACACACAAACTCATAGTAAAGTCCAGAAATGTGAATTTAGCATAAAAACTAATAAAAACATCCTTAAAAGTACTAGATCCTACTAAAAACGTACTAAAAACAATGCCAAAAAGCGTATAAATTATCCGCTCATCACTGTGTCGGTAAATTGAGTTCCATTATCTGTGGTGGTGGAGTAAGGAACCCTAAACCTTGTGATAATATTTCTGTATAGAAATTTCTGACTTCTTTGGGCGGTGGCAGTAGCCAATGGCTCTGCTTCAATCCATTTTGTGAAGTAGTCTATGCCTACAATGAAGAACTTGACTTGCCCTAAACCCGGGGGGAAAGGATCCGAGGAGGTCGAGTCCCCATTTTGCAAATGGCCAGGGTGATGTAACACAGATTAGCTCTTCGTGTGGAGCTATATAGAAGTTGGCGTGCTTCTGGCATGGTGGGCATTTCTTGACGAACTCTGTTGCCTCTTTTTGTAAGGTCGGCCAGTTGAACCCAGCTCGGAGTACCTTTTTGGAAAGCGCACGTGCCCCCAGGTGGTTGCCACACATACCATTGTGTACTTCTTCCAGGACTTCCCTTGTATCAGAGATCGGCACACATTTTAGGAGGGGGGTTGAAATACCTCTCCTATATAGGATGTTGCTCACTATGGTGTAATACTGTACTTCTCGTACTAGCCTTTTTGCCTTCTTTTTATCTATGGGGAGTGTTTCAAACTTGAGGCAGTTGATTATGGGAGTCATCCATCCTTGTTCCTGACCTGATATGGCTATGACTTTTTCTTCCTCCGAGATTGATGGATTTTGCAGTGTTTTTTGGATGAGGCTTCTATTATTTCTCCCTGGTTTGGTACTGGCTAGTTTTGAAAGTACATCAGCTTGGGCATTCTGTTTCCGAGGTATATGTCGGACCTCATATTCCCCGAATTGTCTGAGCTGTTCTCTAGTTTTGTCCAGGTATTTTTTCATGGTGGGATCCTTAGCCTGATAGCTCCCTTCTATTTGTGATGTGATTACTTGTGAGTCGCTGAATACGGTAAGCTACTGAACTCCTACCTCCTTGGCCAACCTCAAACCGGCCAGTAGTGCCTCATATTCAGCTTGATTATTTGAGGCGGGGAATTCGAACTTTAATGAAAGCTCGATTTGGGTTCCGTGATCACTTTCTATAATTTTACCTGCGCCACTCCCGGTTTTGTTCGAGGAGCCATCCACGTAGAGATTCCATTTTATGGGGGTGTTAGTGTACTCGGCAATGAAGTCGGCCAGATACTGTGACTTAATAGCTACCTGAGCTTTGTATTTGAGGTCGAATTTGGATAACTCGACTGCCCATTGTAAGACTCTTCCAGCCAGATCTGTTTTCTGTAAGATGCCTTTAATAGGCTGGTTAGTTCGTACTCTGATAGTGTGAGCCTAAAAGTATGGGCGGAGTCGTCAAGAAGTGAGTATAAGGGCGTAGGCGAACTTTTCTATCTTTTGATAGTTTAGTTCATCGCCTTGCAGAGCCTTACTGATGAAGTAAATGGGTTGTTGCCCACTTTTGTCTTCTCTGACTAGTGCCGAAGCTATTGCCTAACTTCTTACGGCAATATATAATATGAGTTCCTCGCCTTTCCGTGGTCGGGTGAGGATGGGTGGTTGTCCCAAAAATTCCTTAAAATCTTGGAAGGCTTGTTCACACTCTGGGGTCCACTCGAACCTCTTTTCCTTCCTTAATGTCGCATAGAAGGGGAGAGATCTTAAAGTTGATCCAGCTAAGAATCTAGATAAGGCTTCCAGTCTTCCGTTGAGCTGTTGTACCTCTTTGACGCAGGTCAAACTTTTCATGTTGAGTATAGCCTGGCATTTATCTGGATTTGCCTCAATTCCTCTCTGGGTGAGCATAAAACCCAAGAATTTGCCAGCTTCTACCGCGAAGGTGCTCTTTGCGGGGTTAAGTCGCATCCCATGCTTTCTTATGGTGTCGAACACTTTGGTGAGGTCTGATAACAATGATTCCTCACTTTGTGTTTTTACCAGCATGTCATCTATATAAACCTCCATTAGCTTTCCGATGTGATCGGCGAAAACCTTATTCAGAGTCTGAAAGACATGACTATATAGCAGTAGTTCGCTCTTGGGGTTAGGAACGAAGTCTTTTCTTGATGATGTGTCGGATACATTGGGATTTGGTTGTATCCTAAATAAGCATCCATGAAGGAGAGGTACTTGTATCCGGAAGAGGCATCCACTAGAGTGTCTATATTTGGGAGTGGGTAGGGATCTTTTGGGCAGACTTTATTGAGGTCGGTGTAATCGGTACACATCCGCCACTTTCCGTTTGATTTCTTTACCAAGATGACATTGGCTAGCCACAATGGGTACTCGACCTCCCTTATGAACCCTGCCTCGAGTAAGGCTTGTACCTGCTCTTCCACAGCTTGGGATCTTTCGGGGCCAAGCTTCCTACGCTTCTGTTGCACCGGCCGAGATCCAGGATATACTGCCATTTTATGGCACATTAGTTCGGGATCTATGCCGGGCATGTCTGCGGCCTTCCATGCAAAGAGATTGGCATTATCCTTTAGGAACTGTATTAGTAGCTCTTTTAGGTCTCCCTTTAAGGTTGCCCCTATGTTTGTTATTTTATCCCGGGCGTCCCCGATCTGGACTTCTTCGGTCTCACCTTCAGGTTGTGGACAAAGTTCTTCGCGAGCTCGAACTTCCCTGAGTTCGATGGTGTTGATTTCCTCCTCTCTGGGGTTGCCTTTAAGGTTCAGACTTTCGTTGTAACAATATCGCGCAAGCTTCTGGTCCCCTTTTATCATGGCGATCCCTTCTGGAGTTGGAAACTTCATGCACAGATGCAGAGTGGAGACGAATGCGGCGAGCTGGTTCAGGGTTGTCCGACCTATTAAGGCGTTATATGCTGAGCTCACGTTGACTACGATGTATGATGGTAATGACCATGGGATCGTCATGCCCCGGGATGATGCTTGTGGCGTCTTCTTGAGTAAAGGTAATAGTGGGGAGGTCGGGTGACCTGTCCCTTTCTCTGACATGATATACCTCTTTAAGGTGTCTTTTGTGAGATGATTTAGAGATCCCTCCTCCTGCGAATCCTCCATTTATCATATGAACATGCCTCTCAGGGGTGTGAGGTGGACGTTCAACTTGTCTGACTTCTTCATCCCTTCTTCTCTTTCTCGGTTCATCCGCTTTATGGGCTAAGAACCGATCTAGTCGCCCCTCTCGCGCCAATTTTTCTATGACATTTTTTAGGTCAAAGCACTCGTTGGAAGAGTGTCTGTAGATTCGGTGGTATTCGCAGTACTCTGTCAAACTTCCTCCTCTTTTGTGTTTAATCGGTCGAGGCGGTGGGATCTTCTCAGTGTTGTATATCTCTCGGTAGACATCCATTATCATATTTTCTAGGTTTTTTAGTGGGTTGGTCTTCTTTCTTCCTGGATTCTTTATCCTTGTCCCGATGTGGGTAGGAGAATCCGGATTTTGAAGTTTCTCCTAATCGAAAATTCGTTGATGTACTTTTCGGCCCTTTCGTGAACCTCGTTTAGAGATGTTGGGTGCTTCTTGGATATTCAGTGGCTAAAGGGTCCTTCTCTTAGGCCGTTAATGAGCCCCATGATAGGCGCTTCTATTGGAAGATTTTGTATGTCGAGGCATGCTTTGTTGAATCTTTCCATGTAGCTGCGAAGGCTTTTCCGATCTCCTTGTTTAATTCCCAACAAGCTTGGATCATGCTTAGCTTTGTCCTTCTGGATGGAGAACCTGGCGAGGAACTTTTTAGCAAGGTCGTCAAAACTTATGATTGATCTTGGAGGTAAACTGTCGAACCACTTTATTGCCATTTTAGTTAGCGTAGTTGGGAAAGCTTTGCATCGAATTGCATCTGAGGCATCTGTGAGATACATCCTGCTTCTGAAATTGCTGAAATGATGGCTTGGATCAGATGTACCATCGTATGGGGTAATGTCAAGAGCTTTGAAGTCTTTTGGGACTTTAACTTTCATGATCTCTTTAGTGAACGGGTCTTGGTCTTTGTAAGGGCTACCTTAACGACTGGATCGAACGGTCTTGGCTTTGAGGTCAGCCTCGAGCTTTAGGAGCTTGTCCTCTAGCTCTCGACGCCGTCTTGTTTCTCTCCGGAGGTCTCTTTCTGCTTCCCGCTGATGTTCGGCCTCTTGTTCGAGCTGCTTGAGGCAATCCTGCTATTCACGGAGGGCATCTAAGATTTCTGTTTTGGAGGCTGCTTGTCTCCCTTGGGTTGAGGCACGTCCTTTGATGTGGCATCCGTGTTTTTAAGCGGAGTTCTTTCTTCCAAACCGGAGTTGTGATCATTGTCAAGGTTGTTCGCCATGATGATGGAATGACTTCCAGGTCCCCAACAACGGCGCCAATGTTCCAAGGGTTACCCAAAACTGAAGGTCGATCTCGGATGAGATCTTCTGTGCTGGTCGGTGGTGTTGTGTCCAACCCGAGCGAGTTGGAGAGGCTACTGATCCTTCGTCACCAGAGGGTGGTGGTACCTGCAAGAGACTCTGGTGCTTAAGTTAGCACGTGCTTTAGGCAGGTTTTTTGTAGAATCAGAGTATGAGTTATACCTGGGTGCTCCAGTGTATTTATAGTAGTTAGGGTGACCTTTCTTTGAGATAAGTTAGTTATCTTATCTTATCTTTAAAGGCGGAGTCACCTTATCTTTTGGGCTAGCCGCCTTTGGAGGGGCTTTTTAGGCCTGCTTGGGCCTCTATGGAGATTAGGCCGAGCTCTTTAGGAAGAGGTCGGTATTGAGCAAAACTTTACAAGAGGTCGGTCGTTTTGACGTTGTTCGGCCAGGATAATGCAGCTTGGTCCAGGGTATGAACACTATTGAATCGCCTAAGTTTCTCACAGTACTCAGGGTCGGCTACGGTAACACACATCAGGACTATGGAGTCTAGCCAATCGGCCATACCAGCAGGAACCTTGTTGGACATCTCGACAATGTTCTTACAAGAAGACATATAGCAAACTACACCTACAGCAAAGAAAATAAAGAGGGTCACTACTAAACAACTCGGACAGAGGCAGAAAAGGAAAAAACAACCAACAAACAGCAAGTATGACAACAAAAGGGCACCCCAGGATTCACAAAGAAAAGATCGAATCAGCACCAAAAGTCCAGGGGCACCCTTTGGAGGCAGCAAATGCAGCAATGTGACAAATCAAAATCCTAGACCTCTCAAAGAAAGTAGGCATCAGAAGGTAACAATGGAAACCTAAGCTCCTAACGTTTCCCCAAAATAAAGCAGTAGAAGATCATAACTTTGATCAAAATAAGGACATGCAATCTTTCCAGAAAGGTTCAACCTTTTCAAAGTAAACTCAATAAAGATTGAAGCTTTGCGCGAAAATATAAGCATGCAACAGTAAAGCATATATAAAAGATGACTATTAAGACATAGAAGAAAGAAGAATACCAACCAGCAATGAAGAAGGAATAAGCGTGATGAATGCTCGAACAGAAACACGGGCAATCCACACCAACGAGCGCTTTGAAAAAGGAAAGTAGGAAGCTTGGGGGCAAGAAATCAGAGGAGCCAGATGAACAAAAATCTCTTGCAAACAAGAAGCGAGGAAGCAGAGGGAAGAAAGAAAACTTCTCTAAATTCAAAGTTGAAAGGAGGGAATGAAACGGCAAAAGAGAAGTTAAAAACCTTATTAATGGGCTTTTAAAGCGCTCGCACATTCCCAAGGAAGCCAAACACACTCCACACGCACGCCACAATTAAAATGATAGAAACGCTTCACATTAAAGCAGAAGCAACGCTAGATTCACCTAAGGAGGAGCTACTTAAAAACCAACCAAAGCAATGCTCGAGCACGACTTCCTTAAAGGGGTCGAAGTCTAAAAACACAACCTCAAGGGGAAGATCGAAGCTCAAACAGGGGAATTGTTCATACCCTGGAGAGAGCTATACAGTCCGGGTTGGACGACGTTAAAACGACCGACCTCTTGCGAAGGTTGGTTGTCACCGATCTCTTTATATAGAGCTCGGACAAACTCGCAATTAAGGCCCAAGCAGGCCCAAAGCAGAGGATCCTAGCCCACCTAAAGGCGGCTGGCCAAAAGATAAGTGATCTCACCCACAAAAGATAAAGATAAGATAACAAACTTATCTCAAGGGAGGTCACTCAACACTACTATAAATACACTGGAGCACCCAGGTATAACTCATACTCTGATTCTACAAAAAACATGCCTAAAGCACGTGCTAACTTAAGCATCGGAGTCTCTTGCAGGTACCACCACCCTCCGGTGACCAAGGATCAACAGCATCTCATACACCAACAAGTCGGACGCAGCAGCTCCACTCACATTAGAAAATCTCCTCCGAGATCGACCTTCAGTTTCAGGTAACCCTTGGAACACTACCCATTTCAACAGATCCTCAGGGACCCTTGAAGACATTTTTCAAACAGTTGGGCGAGACATTTAGAAAAAATATACCTACATTATGGAAAAAGAAGGTGTTACTACCAATCGGAAAAAAAAGAAACACCTTTTTCACAAACTACAGCACTTAACAAACATGGAGAAGCATTTTTTGGAGAATGAACAAATGCGTTAGAAGCAGTCTGATAAACCATTACTTTATGGTTTATATTATGTTTAATTGTGTGGTTTTATCAAATCTTTACCCACTTATTCATATGATTAGCATGTATTTACAATTCCTTCCCAAAATTACTCCATGGTTGAAAACTTGCTTCCTAGAGGATTTTAATTATGTATTTTAATTCTCCTTTATTCCATTCAATGCCGTGATCCCTGTGTTAAGTGTTTCAGGCTTTACAGGGCATGAATGACTTGGAAATTGGAGAGGAGGCTTGCAAAAATGGAAGAAACACAAGAAATTAAGGAGATGACCAGCGAGAAGCGACGCGAACGCATGGCTCACGCGACCGCGCGAAATGGAGAAATCGTAGTGACACGCTTGCGTGCCTGACGCGAACGCGAAATGGAAGCTGCACGAGTGACGCAAATGGGTGGACGACGCGCACGCGTGGCAGGAGAAACGCTGAGTGACGCGAACGCGTGGACGACGCGGTCGCGTGACGTGCGCGATCTGCAGAATTTACAGCAAACACTGGCATGGATTCTGGGTTGTGTCTTAACCCAACTTTCGGCCCAGAAATGCAGATTAGAGCCAGGGAACATGCAGAGACGAAACAACTCTCATTCCGCATAATAATTTTTAGTTTTTAGATCTGACTTTACTCCTCCTCTAGGTTTTCTCTACACATTCATAGTTCTTAGGATTTTGTTTTTATTGCTTTTTGGATTGGGATATCGAGAAGAGTTATTACCTCCGCAAGACTTCATCATTCTAGTTTGTTTTCCTTACTTCTCACTTACTCTTTCATATCCTTAATTTGTCAGAGTTACTATTAGATTATTTTTAGAATTTATTAATACAAGAACTATTTTTATTTTTAATTGGTCTTTTTTATTATTATTTATCATGTCTTCCTTTATTTCCCTTTCTTATTTGTGAAGTTTACATTCATAATGAGCGAGTAGTTCTCCAACTTGATTGGGAGTTGATTGAAAGGAGAACCTTGAGTTGGAATGCTCAAGAGTAAAATTGTAATTGAGTTTATTGTTGGATGACTCTCTAGTCACTGACACTAATCCTTCCCAAGGGAGAGGATTAGAACTTGTGAATAGAAGTAAACTTCCAACTTGCTTGACTTTCCTCTACCTAGTAAAGGATAACTAAGCAGAACAACCTTCAATTATCAATTAATCTTGGGAGAACTCCAACAAGGATAGAACTTCCGATTAATCTACTCCCGGTCAAGATTTTTATTTAAATTACATAAATTCTCTGATTTAATTTCCTGTTTATCAAACTCAAAACCTTTTTGGAAAACATCTGATTAATAGAATAGCACATCTTTCTGCAACTCGTTGGGAGACGACCTGGGATTCATACTCCCAGTATTTTAATTCTAATTTTGTGACAACCCTTCTAAATTGATACGCGGATTTTTCTTGGTTAAGAACTGTACTTGAAACGTATCTCTTACATTAATTTCTTAATCCACCAATTTTCGCCACATCACAGTCATCACAAACACTATTTAGAAGCATCTTCATAAAGAAGACCATGGCAGTATTATAACAATAGAAAACCAGCCAACAAAAGAAGTTAAACAGATAAAGCTTCACCAACAGGCAGAGATCCATTGTATTCGAACGGAAAAAGCTTCGAAGTCAACAAAGAAGCATTACGCAAGAAACACTATGTTAACAGAAAAGAAAGCTAACCTCTTTTTTCAAGAAAAAAGGGAGGATGACAACGTTACGAAGGTAGCAAAAGAATCCCCCCAAAACAAGTCTTACACTCTCCAAGTTTCTTCACAGGAAGAACGAAGCGTCGATACCAAAGGCTGGAAAGGCGAGCGCCAGAAAAGGAGGAAAAGGCTTTCAATGTACGTGAGTGAGCAAAAAAAACTTAAGAAAAGAAAAGAGCACTCAAAATCGCGGAAGAAGAAATGAAAAGAAGAGAGAGAAAGAAAGAAAAACGTTTATAAAGACCCAAGGGGCAGAAAAGTAAAATTATCTCCCTCATTAAAGACGTGCATGGTTACAGATGTAACCGCAACCCACGTGTGGAAGGAGAAAGGCCAACGGACACAACGTTCGCCATTCCACAATCACGTCGGTTTTCCTGATTGAACTCAAAAACCGATCTGAAAGGTTCCGACTTCATACATACTTGAATCCGACTTAAGTAAAAAAGATCGGATCCAAGTAGGGGCACTGTTCATACCTGGCCCAAAAACATAAGCCAGGCCAAAAAAGTATACAAAAATTCCAAAAGACATCCACTGTATACCTGACCTCTTATGAGGTCGGACAAGAACGTTATAAATGACAACTCCCCCTGAAGGAGTCATAACCTCCCCTAATATCTCTCACCCACTTCTAGAATAGAGATCTCAACAACCTTAAGATAAAGGGACGGTTATCCACCACAAGAAGTGGAACTACTCCAATGGTGGTTATTGGCTCATCCCCTATAAATACACTGATAGTCTTCAGGTATACTTAAGTTGCAATACACTTAAACCTACTAAGATCCCTGCCAACTTAAGTATCGAAGTGTTTTGTAGGTACCACCCTCCACCTTCTCATTGACAACTCGGACGACGGCTACCAGACGTGGATTAAGTCGGAACCCGCTCCATTGAAGATTTGGGCCTCGCTTACGAGTCCAAAGGCAATCTAGTTTCAGGTAACCCTCGAAACAGATATATAAATAGACAGTGGTGAATAAGATTTTATTCATTTTATTATAATATACAGGAAAAGTTATTATTTATTTTAATGGTTCATGAATTAAATTTATTTTTAAAATTAATTTTATTAATATTAAATTCTATCTTCTAATTAATAGTTCATAAAATTAAAAAGATCTATATATATGCATAATATACATATTATGGCAATTTTATATGTGCAATACATCACAAATTACGGTGATTTATAACCCCTACAAAACAAAAAATTATTTTCAGTCTATGTAATTCGCAGAGATTTAAAACCCTCACAACCTCAATCCAAATCGCCACAAAACAGTGCGGTTGGAAAATTGACGCAACATTCACAAAACTGCCGAAAATAGTATAGGACAAAAAATTGACGCAATCTTTTTTTGGAACAGCGTCACTTTTACAAAAACTCTTAGAATTAAATTGTAGGATGCCTAACTGTGTCGGTTAACACCGTTAACGAGTTCTGCAGTGCCCCTGAACGTTGCGCCCCTGTCTTTCGCGATACCTGTGGAATGTTGTCACTATTATGCTGCTACCTCCACCCATCGTGAAGACTGAAGATGCCCAAAGCTGCAACAACCTCGATCTCTCTGGTAACAACTCCTATCTCTCCTCTCATCAACCTCGTTTCTAATTGATGCAGCTTTTGCCATTGATGCTATTGTGTTGATGGTGTTGGAATTCTTCCTCAGTTGGGACATAGAAGGAAAAATGATGCTAAATTTCTTTCTGATTTAAATTGATTTGCAGCCAGTCAAACTCAAATTCCATAGTCATGATCTATTTATCGTTTGCAGTAACATGTAATTCTCTTTTTTCAGAATGTTCATGATGGTTTATGGCTTGCACATAAACCAATTCTGTTGAAGAGTACCATCAACTGTAAGCTTAGCTACTTCATGTGCTAAGGCATTCCTTTCTCTAGGCACCTAGGTGAACCCACAATTTGAGATGCTTCTTGCTAAATCCAAAATGTCATCTAGAATAACTTGAATTTCTACAATTGATGCCTGTGGTTTTAGTGCTTGGATGAGGATCAAACTATCAAATTCAATGATAATTCTTTTCTTAAAAGTTTTTTGCCATTATTAATGCTTCCCTAACTGCTAAGGCTTTTGCAGCGAAAGGTGAGGTGGCTGCTATTTTGGAGTTTGAGTCTGTGAAAAGGTTTTTAGTGTGGTCTCTTAATATTGCTGTTGTTGCCCCTCCAAAATGTACTTCAACAAACGATGCATCAATATTGTACTTAACCCATCTTGCCAGTGGCGGTCTCCAGGTAGCCCTTCTAACTGACCTTCTTTCATAGTAGAACTCGTTGACGATTCTTCTGCAATTTCTACAAACTCTATTTCCGTTTGTTTAGCCGTGTAAATCACTGTTAATGGATTAGGTTTGGACCTCTGATGCACTGCTTGATTTCTTGCTTTCCACACCTCCCATACCAAAAAAACCAACCTTGCTGCTACATTGTTCATAACTAGCTCCTGTATTCAACTTCATATTTTCTAAAAGATCCCTTATCCATTTCCCAAAAGATGATACTGTATGGGCTGTAGGGCAACATTGAAATTGGGCTCCAAACCACACTGTCCTTGTCCAAGGGCAGAGCAGCAACACATGTTTAGTGGTCTCTGGTTCCTGCAAACAAATTGCACATATAGGAGTGTTAGTTCTTTTATTATAAAGATTTTGAAAAACCGGTATTATGTTATGTGAAGCCCACTATAAAAAGGTTCTAATTTTTTTAGGCAGTTTTAATTTCCAAATGTCCCCCATAAGTCCTTGAAATCATCTCTAGTAGATGGGTTATTTTTATTCGATGCTTCGTTCTTTTCTGGCAACATGATATCCCGTCTTGATAGTGTACTTTCCATCTGTTTTAAGAGGCCAGCTGAATTTATTTTCTCTTCCAATAATACTCATTGGGGTTTTAATGATTTTTCCTATAGTATTTCCATCAAAATGTTTACTTAACTCATTTATATTCCACCCCTGTTCTTTACTAATCAGCTCCTTTACAAAAGTGACATCATTATTCCTAATCTCGGAGCAATCGTGAGCGATCAAGGCACCCATTTTTGTAACAGGAGACTAACAGGATTACTGAAGAAGCATGGGATAATTCATAAAGTGGCAACAGCCTACCATCCTCAGACCAATGGGCAAGCCGAGGTGTCTAACAGAGAGATAAAGCATATATTGCAGAAGATAGTCAAACCTCATAGAAGAGACTGGAGCACCAGACTACAAGATAAACTCTGGGCATACAAAACGGCATACAAGACACCCATTGGGATGAGTCCCTTCCGCTTAGTTTATGGAAAAGCCTGTCACCTCCCAGTTGAGGTAGAACACAAAGCCTTTTGGGCAGTGAAGGAGTGCAACATGGGATTTGAGAAAGCCGGAGCTGAAAAGAAGTTGCAACTGCAAGAATTAGAAAGCCTTCGCCTAGAAGCTTATGAGAACTCAAGGCTGTACAAGGAAAAGATGAAGGCTATGCATGATAAGCACATCAAGAGGAGAGAGTTCCAACCTAGGGACTTAGCCCTCCTTTACAACTCTAGACTGAGGCTCATGCCAGGCAAGTTGAGATCAAGATGGGAAGGTCCATATAGAGTAGAGAAGGTTGAGCCATATGGATTTTTCCACCTAAGTCATCCTTCAAGCTCTTATTTCATCAAAGTTAATGGACATCGCTTAAAGCTATATCATGGTGAGAAGATGAGGAAAAGCAAAGAGCTAGAGATCTTCCTCCTGGAGGATCCACCAACAGCAGAAGACTAAACTAGTGGAGCGTCCAACTTAAGGACGTTAAAGCAAAGTGCTGGGTGGGAGACAACCCACCATGGTATGATCGTTCCTTTCTCTCTTCTTAGTTCTCTTTCAATAGCTCTTCTCATTATTAGCACATATAGTTTGCATCTTCATTTGCATAATTGCATAAAAAAAAAAGGCACGCGACGCGACAGCGTCGCCAACGCATCCGCGTCATATGTGCGTTGGAAAGAAAATAAGGTTGAACAGAGAGTCACGCGAAAGCGTGGCTGGAGGCGTGCCTTTGGCACAATTTGACCCACGTGACCGCGTCGCCGACGCATTCGCGTCATGAGGGAAAAATGCCTCCTACACATCCGCGTCAAGCACGCGAATGCGTGCCCTAAAAATGGACGTAAGAAAGGGTGCATGGCAGCAAGTTGTGATGGAGTGGGGCTGGAATGGCGCTAGACGCACAAGCCCTACCACGCGAACACGTGCCTCATGCGTCCGCGTCGTCCTCCACTCTTGGCCATTCACACGATCACGTCCCCGCGCGAATGCGTCACCCTGAAATTTGGCAAGAATGAGTTTCGAACAGAGAATTGTGCGATCGCGAGGCTGCCCTCGCGCCACTAGCACAGATCATGTCACGCGTCCGCATGACCGACGCGTCCGCGTTGGTTTATCTAAGCATCATTCGCGCGAACGCGTACCCCACGCGTCCGCGTCGCGTGCGCCGCACAACTTACCCAAAACTGCCAAAATATCTTATCTTTTTCTTCCCCAAATCCTATTTTTTCTTTTCCCTCCCTATTTCTTTCCCCTATTTTTTTCTTCCTTCTTCCTTCTTTCTCACTTTCTACTTTCTCTCTCTCACCACCATTATCAAGGTTTTTCTTTTCTTCTTCCCTCCTTACTTTTCTATTCTTTTTCTTGTTTTTATGTTTTCTTCTTTTTTTTCTTTTTCTTTTTACTTTTATTATCTTTATTATCCATGTTTTCTTTTTCTTTCTTTCCCTTATTATTTTGGTGTTGAAAATTTATTTGGGTCATTGTTTCTTATGATATGCTTGTGGATTGTTAAGGAATTGTTTAACAATTATATATTATTTTTTTTAAGGGTGCTTGCATGTCAATCCAATATTTTCAATACCTTAGTTAACATGCATGCTATGTGTTTGTGAAAACGCCCGTATGGCATTGTGTACTATTTTTAGATTTCTTTTAATCTACTACTCTAGATGCTTGCTTTTCACAAAACCCTTTTCATATTTTATTAAGTTAATATAATTGTTATTACAAACACATTACTAGTTTGACAGACTTGGTAATCTAACTTGGACATTGAATGCTTGATCTATGCTACTCATGCCTTTGCCAGCATGCCAATAAACACCTTGCATTTAATTGTCATCATATGCACTTGCTATATTTCCATTGATGATTTTTCACATGTAGTCATGACCATGTGTTAATATCATTCATCTTTAATGTGCATTGATTACCACCTTTTCCGTTCTCTTCCTTGCTCTAACCCTTGAAGTTTTAACATCCTTACTCTTTCTCTTTCAGGATGGCCACTAAGAAAGGAAAAGAGAAAGCTACTCCCAAATCAACAGCAAGAAGAGGAACAAAAAGAGCATTAGTGGCAGAGCCATCTTCAACTGCAGTTAAGCCCTCAACAAAAAGAATTAAGAGGATTATAAAGGTTGATGAAAAAGAGAAAGCCTTCCCAGCAGAGGACACTGCGCGATTTACCAACCGCTACTGTGAGCAGATGTTCCCCATCCTGGCAGAAAGGAGTTACAACAACGAATTCCTTCTTATCCTCCCGACCCGTATTGCTGAATTTGTTGAGCCGCGAATTGAGCGACGATAATAGGGATTCCTACAGAGACAGCCACGGCAGGTTAATCTTTCCTGGGTAGTCGAGTTCTACTCTAATTTCCACCTACCAACCCTGCAGTCTGTCTATGTCCGTCAGAAGCAAGTCCCCATTACAGAAGAGGCCATTCAATGAGCTCTAGATCTTCCCCCTACTCCAGAAGGACTGGACGCATTTCAAGAAGCCTCACTCAAGCGCTAGACATACCAATTTGACTGCGACGCCGTTCTCAGAGTTATCGCACAACAAGCAGCAGATGGATCTACGGATGCCATCGATCCCGACCCAAAGGGATACCGGCTTCAGCACTCACCCTGGAAGCTCGAGTATGGGCACAGATCATGTCCCATTATGTCTTTTTGAGCACTCACGAGTCCTCCTTCACTGCAGACATGGCTATTTTACTCTGGTGTATCCTTACAGACCAGCACCTAAACTTACCAAGACACATCCGGAATGCAATAGAACACGTACAAATTTCGGGCAACTTACCTTTTCCCGCCTTGGTTTCAGATCTCGTCTCAGCAGCCGGAGTCTCCTACAGAGCTGGGGACACCAAAGCCACGCCTCCACGGGATGATCAATACGTCCCTAACGGGAAATATATCAGACCTCCAGCAGCCACTACAAGCCAGCCTACTGAACCGGCTGAAGACATTCCTCCTTCAACACCACAAGCACCCACAACAACCCAACTACTCCATCAGATACTTGAGAGGTTGGACCGGCAGGAACACAAAGCAAAGCTAAGAAAGCGCCGTAACAAGCACCGATTCACATACCTCAAGGAGCTACTTATGGGAAACTACAAAGACCCAGATACCCCGGACTCCACTTCATTTACCAGCACAGGGAGCCATGACGGTCTCGACTGTGGAGATACTTCTACCAACCCCCCATTATTCCTGACAGATGGCACCGAGGACGATGCAAAGCCTTAAGTGTGGGGAGGTCGGTCAGTACCTGACTTCCGGAGGTAATTTCTCTTCCTTAACACCAATAAAATAGGATATTTAGTTAGTTTTTTTCTTTTATAGAATAGGATAAATTGCACAGTAATAGGTTAGTTGCATGCATGTTCTACTTGATTGAAAAGATAATAGATAATAAGTTAAGACCCTATTTTTTTTTTAAAAAAATTCACTAATTTAGATAAATAAAACCTTTATTTTAAATTTGTTTGAAGTTGTAATTGGAACATGATTTTTGAGCTAAAGAACACACAACCTGTGAGACTTTGAGCCTAAATACATGGTTATATTATTTAACCATAAATATTTTTTCTTTTTCTTGTGTGTTTACTTCTCTATGATTGTAATTTGAAATTTGTTTTATCCTATATGTCCAATGTTAATGTGTTATATGCATGCATATGATTGAGGCCATTATTTATTTAGCTCACTTATCCCAAATAAGCCTACCCTTTTAATTACCGTTGTTAGCCACTTTGAGCCGTTTTAATCCCAATTGTTCTACATTTTACCACATTACTAGCCTTAAGCGGAAAAACAATTATATATCCCGATTAAATCTTTGGTTAGCTTAAGATAGAAATTGTATGTTAATTGAGTTTGGGAAGATTGTGGGAACAAAGGTTAATAAGGGAATGTGTCATGATAACATAATTAGAATTTGGGTACCTACTCATGTAAAACTATAAAAATTAAAAATCCATGTGCATTGAGAATCTATGTTTATTTTCATGTTCAATAAATAAATAAGGGGATAAAATTACTCCAATGCTAAGTAAAAAAAAAAATCAATGCATATGTGATACAAGTAAGAGAAAAAGTTAATACATCAGTATGGAATGTGAAAAGGAAATGCTAGGTAGCTAGGTATGAAATTTGAAATTATATAGAATACACATATATGATTAGGTGAAAGCTTGGGTTAATTAAAGATTCAATTTATAAGCTCACTTAGCCATATATATACCTTCACCCTTACCTTAGCCCCATTACAACCCTGAAAAGACCTCATGATGTTTGCATTGGTGCATTAAATATTGTTGATTGGTTAGGAAAAGAACAAAAATTAGAGGACATGATTAGAGAAAGATAGAGTGATTACCCTATACACTAGAGAGATTAGAGTACACACTCATCATCAGTGAGGGTTCAATGCTTAATTCTATGTCCCCCACTTTCACGAGCTGTCTTCTTACAAATTTACTTGCTTTTACTGTATGATTTGAATTAGTGGAATCTGTTCTATGCTCTGTCTTAGAGAACTTATTTATTTTTAATCAGATAGACAAAATCATATAGTTGCATTCATATAATGTAGGTTGCATTGCATTGCATGAGTCTTACATGTCCATATTCATTCATATTTATCTCCTTCAACTAAGCATGAGGACATGCTAATGTTGAAGTGTGGGGAGGTTGATAAACCATTATTTTATGGTTTATATTGTGTTTAATTGTGTGGTTTTATCAAATCTTTACCCACTTATTCATATGATTAGCATGTATTTACAATTCCTTCCCAAAATTACTCCATGGTTGAAAACTTGCTTCCTAGAGGCTTTT
>NC_029788.2:31920990-31941227 GCF_000816755.2 Arachis ipaensis
AATCTTTGGTTAGCTTAAGATAGAAATTGTATGTTAATTGAGTTTGGGAAGATTGTGGGAACAAAGGTTAATAAGGGAATGTGTCATGATAACATAATTAGAATTTGGGTACCTACTCATGTAAAACTATAAAAATTAAAAATCCATGTGCATTGAGAATCTATGTTTATTTTCATGTTCAATAAATAAATAAGGGGATAAAATTACTCCAATGCTAAGTAAAAAAAAAAATCAATGCATATGTGATACAAGTAAGAGAAAAAGTTAATACACGAGTATGGAATGTGAAAAGGAAATTCTGGGTAGCTAGGTATGAAATTTGAAATTATATAGAATACACATATATGATTAGGTGAAAGCTTGGGTTAATTAAAGATTCAATTTATAAGCTCACTTAGCCATATATATACCTTCACCCTTACCTTAGCCCCATTACAACCCTGAAAAGACCTCATGATGTTTGCATTGGTGCATTAAATATTGTTGATTGGTTAGGAAAAGAACAAAAATTAGAGGACATGATTAGAGAAAGATAGAGTGATTACCCTATACACTAGAGAGATTAGAGTACACACTCATCATCAGTGAGGGTTCAATGCTTAATTCTATGTCCCCCACTTTCACGAGCTGTCTTCTTACAAATTTACTTGCTTTTACTGTATGATTTGAATTAGTGGAATCTGTTCTATGCCCTGTCTTAGAGAACTTATTTATTTTTAATCAGATAGACAAAAATCATATAGTTGCATTTATATATGTAGGTTGCATTGCATTGCATGAGTCTTACATGTCCGTATTCATTCATATTTATCTCCTTCAACTAAGCATGAGGACATGCTAATGTTGAAGTGTGGGGAGGTTGATAAACCATTATTTTATGGTTTATATTGTGTATAATTGTGTGGTTTTATCAAATCTTTACCCACTTATTCATATGATTAGCATGTATTTACAATTCCTTCCCAAAATTACTCCATGGTTGAAAACTTGCTTCCTAGAGGCTTTTCATTATGTATTTTAATTCTCCTTTATTCCATTCGATGCCATGATCCCTGTGTTAACTGTTTCAGGCTTTACAGGGCATGAATGACTTGGAAATTGGAGAGGAGGCTTGCAAAAATGGAATGAACACAAGAAATTAAGGAGATGACCAGCGAGAAGCGACACGAACTAATGGCTCAAACGACTGCGCGAAATGGAGAAATCGTAGTGACGCGCTTACATGCCTGACGCGAACGCGTGAAATGGAAGCTGCACGAGTGACGCAAATGTGTGGACGATGCGCACGCGTGGCACGGGAAACGCTGAGAGACGCAAGCGTGTGGACGACGCGGTCGCGTGACGTGCGCGATCTGCAGAATTTACAGCAAATGCTGGCACGGATTCTGGGCTGCGTCTTAACCCAACTTTTAGCCCAGAAACGCAGATTAGAGCCAGGGAACATGCAGAGACGAAACAACTCTCATTCCGCATAATAATTTTTAGTTTTAGATCTGACTTTACTCCTCCTCTAGGTTTTCTCTACACATTCATAGTTCTTAGGATTTTGTTTTTATTGCTTTTTGGAATGGGATATCGAGAAGAGTTATTACCTCCGCAAGACTTCATCATTCTAGTTTGTTTTCCTTACTTGTCACTTACTCTTTCATATCCTTAATTTGTCAGAGTTACTATTGGATTATTTTTAGAATTTATTAATACAAGAACTATTTTTATTTTTAATTGGTCTTTTTGATTATTATTTATCATGTCTTCCTTTATTTCCCTTTCTTATTTGTGAAGTTTACATTCATAATGAGCGAGTAGTTCTCCAACTTGATTGGGAGTTGATTGAAAGGAGAACCTTGAGTTGGAATGCTCAAGAGTAAAATTGTAATTGAGTTTATTGTTGGATGACTCTCTAGTCACTGACACTAATCCTTCCCAAGGGAGAGGATTAGAACTTGTGAATAGAAGTAAACTTCCAACTTGCTTGACTTTCCTCTACCTAGTAAAGGATAACTAAGCAGAACAACCTTCATTTATCAATTAATCTTGGGAGAACTCCAACAAGGATAGAACTTCCGATTAATCTACTCCCGGTCAAGGTTTTTATTTAAATTACATAAATTCTCTTATTTAATTTCATGTTTATCAAACTCAAAACCATTTTGGAAAACATCTGATTAATAGAATAGCACATCTTTCTGCAACTCGTTGGGAGACGACCTGGGATTCATACTCCCAGTATTTTAATTCTAATTTTGTGACAACCCTTCTAAATTGATACGTGGTTTTTTGTTGGTTAAGAACTGTACTTGCAACGTATCTCTTCATTAATTTCTTAATCTGCCAATTTCCGCCACGTCAATTTTTGGCGTCGTTGCCGGGGAGTTGCAATAGAGTGCTAAGTTATTGATTGGAATTTATTTATTTGCATTTTATTTTATTTTGCTACTATGAGCTGCATGTTTCTTTCATTGAATGACGCGTTCACTTCCTGATCCAAGCTTGCCAGTGTTTGATCCTGAGATTAAAAGAACTATTTCACGTATAAGGCAAGCTCGGCGTCGGTTAGTCCTCTCCGAGGACGAATCTGAAACGTCACTTAAGGAAAAAACAAGCTCCCTTTCTACTGATCCAGTTGATTTACGTGCAGGTGAAACGGCAGCACCTAGGAGAGTTACTATCCAGGAAGCTGGAGCCCCTGATTTTACACTGCAACCGTATCAAGCGCATCACCCAGCTGTGGCTGTAGATTTTGAACTAAAGACTGCACTACTCAACTTGATGCCTAAGTTTCATTTCTTACCTGCTCAAGAGCCTATTAAGCACCTTAGGGATTTTCAGGCAGCCTGTTCTACTGTCAGGCGCGATGGTGCAGATGAAACTTCTATTTTGTTAAAAGCCTTCCCATTCTCTCTTGAGGGAAAGGCGAGAGAGTGGTACTACACTCAACCTGGAGCAACTGTTTCTAACTGGGATACGCTTAGAAGAGAATTTTTGGAAAAATTCTTTCCAGCTGAAGTTACTGATAAACTGAGGAAAGACATTTCCATGATTGTTTAGGACGAATCCGAGACTCTCTACGAATACTGGGAGCGCTTCAACAATCTTCTGGAAGCATGCTCCCACCATATGATTGACAAGATAGTGTTGCTCGGCTACGTCACACAGGGCATGAGGCTTCAAGATAAGACCACATTAGAAAGTGCTAGCAATGGGTCTATGAAAAAGTACAAGACTACTGATGAGGCATGGCAATTGATCAGCGACTTAGCTGAATCTACTAGGAATTACAGGCAGAAACAAAGCCGGTCAAAAGTTGTTGCAGAGGTATCTTCTAGCAGAGAAACCACTGCTTTAACTCAGAGTATATGTGAAATGACCAACTTACTGAAGCAGATGCAGTTGAGTCAACAACAAGCTCATCCTTCTCTACCACAGCAAAGCCAACAGTTAGTCCCACAGAGAGTATACAGAATCTGTGCTTATTATAGTCATTATACTGATGAATGTCCGCAGCTCCAACAGGAAGACAATACTGTAGCAGCCACTCATAACTTTTATGACCACCCGAATCAAGGATACAATCAACAAGGAGGCAACTACAACCAAAGTGGGAACTATAACCATAGTTGGCAAGACAATTCCAACCATGGCTGGAGAGACAACAACAACAGAGGAGGCAGAGACAATCAGGGAAATCAGAGGTGGAATAATAACAACAACAGGCAGCAGAATCAGAACCAGCCTTACAGAGCACCTCACCTGAGGTAATCCCAAGGACCACAGCACAACCAACAACAAGTTCCTCAAATCACTTATTCTAATTCCTCTCTGAATGACAAGATGCTTCAGTCCCTTGCGCAAGGACAAAAGAACATGGAAAGTTCACTTAACGGTCTAACATTCGCTATACAAGCTCTCATCTCTCAGATGGGATCATCCAATACTTCAAACACTCAACATGCAAGCTCCAGTGGAATTTCTTCTCAACCCTTACCCAATCCAAAGGGTGGCATCAATGCCATCACCCTAAGGTCCGGAACCACACTGCAAGAAAGGAATCAAAAGGAGCCAAACCCACCAGAACACGCCCCAGCTGAAGAGGTGGTGGAGGTAGAAGATGCTGAAGAGGAAGAGGACATACAAGACATGGTTGAAGAAGAAGAAGAAGCTCAACCACAGAAAGAAGCACCAAAGAATGCAGACACTACAGAAAATGCCCTTCCTATTCCCTTTCCACAAATTGCAAGGAAGCCCAGAAAGCAGATGGAACTTGATCCCAAAATGGTAGAAATATTCAAAAAGGTTGAGGTAACTGTTCCCCTTTTTTATGTTATTCAGCAAGTACCTAAATACGCAAAGTTTCTAAAAGATTTATGCATACATAAAGACAAAATTAATGAATTAGAAACTATTCCTTTAGGTAGTTCTATATCTGCTTTAATGGGAGGTATACCTGAAAAGTGTAGTGATCCAGGTCCATGCATGGTTAACTGTACTATTGGAGGTGTGATATTTTCTGACTGCATGTGTAATTTAGGAGCGTGCGTTAGTATAATGCCTTTGTCTATATATAATGCTTTAAGGCTCCCTCCCTTAAAAAGGTCGGCAGCTCGTTTTGTGTTGGCAGATAAAAGCATTATTACAGTGATTGGAGTTGCTGAAGATGTATTAGTGAGCATCAAGGAGCTCACATTTCCCATTGATTTCTATATCCTAGAAATATCCCCTAATGACTCAGGAAGGCCATCATCAATCCTACTTGGAAGACCATTCCTGAAGACTTTAAAGTTCAAGCTGGATGCATTCTCAGGAACTTACTCCTTTGAGATAGATGGCAGAGCAGTGGAGTTCAGCTTAAATGAAGTGATGAAGCATCCTCCGGGAGATCATTCTATCTTCCAGTGCGATATTATTGATGAAACTGTAGCTGAAGTTTGCCAGAAAGAATTAGAAAAGAAGTACATAGGGCAAAGTCCAAGTGTGGGGACACCTTCAGAAGACAATGAGAGCACCTTGCCATTATCACCAGCTCCAGATAATCCATAGCCTGGCCATAAGCAGAAATTAGAATTAAAGCCCCTCCCTCCACACCTCAAGTATGCTTACCTTGAGGACAAGCAAAAGTTTTCAGTTATCATTGCAAGGGAACTCACTTCTCAACAAGAAGAACAGCTACTCAGTGTGCTGAGAAAACACAAGAAAGCAATTGGATGGAGCCTAGCGGATATAGTAGGCATCAACCCTCAAGTTTGTGAGCACAAAATATTCTTAGAAGAGGGAGCAAAGTCTGTTCGTCAACCTCAAAGAAGATTGAATCCCACCATCTTAGAAGTTGTCAAGAAAGAAGTGACCAGGCTACTTGAAGCAGATATCATTTACCCCATCTCAGATAGCGAATGGGTCATCCCAGTACAAGTGGTGCCCAAGAAATCTGGAGTCACAACAGTAAGAAATGAGCATAGAGAGCTTTTGACAACTAGAGTGCAAAATTCATGGAGAGTTTGCATTGACTATAGGCATCTCAACCAAGCCACTCGCAAGGATCATTACCCCTTGCCATTCATTGATCAGATGCTTGATCGCTTGTCAGGTAAATCTCATTACTGCTTTTTAGATGGTTATACAGGCTATTTCAAATTCATATAGCTCCTGAAGATCAGGAAAAGACTACTTTTACATGTCCTTTTGGAACTTATGCTTATAAGAGAATGCCCTTTGGCTTATGCAATGCACCAGCCACTTTCCAAAGGTGTATGATGAGTCTTTTTTCTGACCGTATTGAGAACTGTATGGATGTTTTATGGATGATTTTAGCGTTTATGGTGATTCATTTAGCCTTTTCTTAGATAGTTTATCTAGAGTGTTAGATAGATGTGTTAGTACGAACCTTGTATTGAATTTTGAAAAATGTCACTTTATGGTAAAACAAGGGATTGTACAAGGGCATGTTGTGTCTAACACTGGCATTTCTGTAGATCCAACAAAGGTGGATGTTATTTCTAGTTTACCTTACCCCTCCTCTGTGAGGGAAGTCCGTTCGTTCCTTGGCCATGCAGGTTTTTACCGGAGATTCATTAAGGACTTCAGTAAGGTAGCACTACCCTTATCCAGACTACTGTAAAAAGATATTGAGTTCGAGTTCAGTGAGGATTGCAAACAAGCGTTTGATAAGCTGAAGATCGCCCTGACTCAAGCTCCAATTGTGAGAGGACCAGACTGGAGCCAGCCTTTTGAGATTATGTGCGACGCCTCCAACCATGAAGTGGGAGCGGCACTGGCTCAGCGTGAAGATAAGGATCTTTTTGTAATTACTTATGCGTCTAAGACTTTAGACGCCGCTCAGTCTAATTACACTACTACTGAGAAAGAGTTTCTTGCTATTGTTTTTGCTCTGGATAAATTCCGAGCCTATTTACTTGGTGCTAAAGTAGTAGTGTACTCAGACCACACAGCTCTAAAGTATTTATTAGCTAAAAAGGAATCCAAACCAAGGCTTATACGTTGGATACTGCTACTTCAAGAATTTGATTTAGAAATTAAAGATAGGAGTGGTAACCAGAATTTAGTGGCAGACCACTTGAGTCACCTTGAGCATATTAGGGATGACTCCACTCCTATAAATGATAATTTCCCATTCGACAACTTACAAGCAGTATCTGAAGTAGTCCCTTGGTATGCGCATGTAGCTAATTATCTAGTCAGTCGCACTTTTCCTCCAAACTTTACTAAGCATCAAAGAGACAAGCTGAAAAGCCAGTCCAAATATTATATATGGGATGACCCATATTTATGGAGATGTGGCGCTGACCAGGTAATTAGACGGTGTGTGCCTCAATCAAAATTCCAGTCCATTTTAGAGGCCTGCCACTCATCTGAGAGTGGAGGACATTTTGGCCCTCAAAGAACAGCTAGAAAAATTTTAGACTGTGGATTCTAGTGGCCTGCTCTTTTTAAAGACGCTGCTGAATTTTGTAAATCTTGTTCCCCATGCCAAAGGTTTGATAATATATCCAAGAGGGATGAGATGCCTCAACAGATTATGCTTTTCTGTGAAATTTTTTATGTTTGGGCCATTGACTTCATGGGTCCATTTCCAAATTCTAATGGTTATTTTTATATATTGTTAGCTGGGGATTACGTTTCTAAATGGGTGGAAGCGATTCCTACCTGTACTGATGATGCTAACACTGTTGTTTCCTTTGTTAGAAACCATATCATTGTCGCTTTGGATCACCACGAGCAATCGTGAGCGATCAAGGCACCCATTTTTGTAACAGGAGACTAACAGGATTACTGAAGAAGCATGGGATAATTCATAAAGTGGCAACAGCCTACCATTCCCAGGCCAATGGGCAAGCCGAGGTGTCTAACAGAGAGATAAAGCATATATTGTAGAAGATAGTCAAACCTCATAGAAGAGACTGGAGCACCAGACTACAAGATAAACTCTGGGCATACAGAACGGCATACAAGACACCCATTGGGATGAGTCCCTTCCGCTTAGTTTATGGAAAAGCCTGTCACCTCCCAATTGAGGTAGAACACAAAGCCTTTTGGGCAGTGAAGGAGTGCAACATGGGATTTGAGAAAGCCGGAGCTAAAAAGAAGTTGCAACTGCAAGAATTAGAAAGCCTTCGCCTAGAAGCTTATGAGAACTCAAGGTTGTACAAGGAAAAGATGAAGGCCATGCATGATAAGCACATCAAGAGGAGAGAGTTCCAACCTAGGGACTTAGCCCTCCTTTACAACTCTAGACTGAGGCTCATGCCAGGTAAGTTGAGATCAAGATGGGAAGGTCCATATAGAGTAGAGAAGGTTGAGCCATATGGATTTTTCCACCTAAGTCATCCTTCAAGCTCTGATTTCATCAAAATTAATGGACATCGCTTAAAGCTATATCATGGTGAGAAGATGAGGAAAAGGAAAGAGCTAGAGATCTTCCTCCTGGAGGATCCACCAATAGCAGAAGACTAAACTAGTGGAGCGTCCAACTTAAGGACGTTAAAGCAAAGTGCTGGGTGGGAGACAACCCACCATGGTATGATCGTTCCTTTCTCTCTTCTTAGTTCTCTTTCAATAGCTCTTCTCATTATTAGCACATATAGTTTGCATCTTCATTTGCATAATTGCATAAAAAAAAGGCACGCGACGCGACAGCGTCGCCAACGCGTCCGCGTCATATGTGCATTGGAAAGAAAATAAGGTTGAACAGAGAGTCACGCGAAAGCGTGGCTAGAGGCGTGCCTTTGGCACAATTTGACCCACGTGACCGCATCGCTGACGCATCCGCGTCATGAGGGAAAAATGCCTCCTACGCGTCCGTGTCAAGCACGCGAATGCGTGCCCTAAAAATAGACGTAAGAAAGGGTGCATGGCAGCAAGTTGTGATGAAGTGGGGCTGGAATGGCGCTAGACGCACAAGCCCTACCACGCGAACGCGTGTCTCATGCGTCCGCGTCGTCCTCCACTCTTGGCCATTCACGCGATCGCGTCCCCAGCGTGAATGCGTCACCCTGAAATTTGGCAAGAATAAGTTTCGAACAGAGAGTTGTGCGATCGCGAGGCTGTCCTCGCGCCACTAGCACAGATCATGTCACGCGTCCGCGTGACCGACGCGTCCGCGTTGGTTTATCTAAGCGTCATTGGCGCGAACGCGTACCCCACGCGTCCGCGTCGCGTGCGCCGCACAACTTACCCAAAACTGCCAAAATATCTTATCTTTTTCTTCCCCAAATCCTACTTTTTCTTTTCCCTCCCTATTTCTTTCCCCCATTTTTTTCTTCCTTCTTCCTTCTTTCTCACTTTCTACTTTCTCTCTCTCACCACCATTATCAAGGTTTTTTTTTCTTCTTCCCTCCTTACTTTTCTATTCTTTTTCTTGTTTTTATGTTTTCTTCTTTTTTTTCTTTTTCTTTTTACTTTTATTATTTATTATATCCATGTTTTCTTTTTCTTTCTTTCCCTTATTATTTTAGTGTTGGAAATTTATTTGGGTCATTGTTTCTTATGATATGCTTGTGGATTGTTAAGGAATTGTTTAACAATTATATATTATTTTTTTTAAGGGTGCTTGCATGTCAATCCAATATTTTCAATACCTTAGTTAACATGCATGCTATGTGTTTGTGAAAACGCCCGTATGGCATTGTGTACTATTTTTAGATTTCTTTTAATCTACTACTCTAGATGCTTGCTTTTCACAAAACCCTTTTCATATTTTATTAATTTAATATAATTGTTATTACAAACACATTACTAGTTTGACAGACTTGGTAATCTAACTTGGACATTGAATGCTTGATCTATGCTACTCATGCCTTTGCCAGCATGCCAATAAACACCTTGCATTTAATTGTCATCATATGCACTTGCTATATTTCCATTGATGATTTTTCACATGTAGTCATGACCATGTGTTAATATCATTCATCTTTAATGTGCATTGATTACCACCTTTTCCGTTCTCTTCCTTGCTCTAACCCTTGAAGTTTTAACATCCTTACTCTTTCTCTTTCAGGATGGCCACTAAGAAAGGAAAAGAGAAAGCTACTCCCAAATCAACAGCAAGAAGAGGAACAAAAAGAGCATTAGTGGCAGAGCCATCTTCAACTATAGTTAATCCCTCAACAAAAAGAATAAACAGGATTATAAAGGTTGATGAAAAAGAGAAAGCCTTCCCAGCAGAGGACACTGCGCGATTTACCAACCGCTACTGTGAGCAGATGTTCCCCATCCTGGCAGAAAGGAGTTACAACAACGAATTCCTTCTTATCCTCCCAACCCATATTGCTGAATTTGTTGAGCCGCGAATTGAGCGACGACAATAGGGATTCCTACAGAGACAGCCACGGCAGGTTAATCTTTCCTGGGTAGTCGAGTTCTACTCTAATTTCCACCTACCAACCCTGCAGTCTGTCTATGTCCGTCAAAAGCAAGTCCCCATTACAGAAGAGGCCATTCAACGAGCTCTAGATCTTCCCCCTGCTCTAGAAGGACTGGACGCATTTCAAGAAGCCTCACTCAAGCGCTAGACATACCAATTTGACTGGGACGCCGTTCTCAGAGTTATCGCACAACCTGGCAGCAGATGGATCTACGGATGCCATCGATCCCGACCCAAAGGGATATCGGCTTCAGCACTCACCCTGGAAGCTCGAGTATGGGCACAGATCATGTCCCATTATGTCTTTTTGAGCACTCACGAGTCCTCCTTCACTGCAGACATGGCTATTTTACTCTAGTGTATCCTTACAGACCAGCACCTAAACTTACCAAGACACATCCAGAATGCAATGGAACACGTACAAATTTCGGGCAACTTACCTTTTCCCGCCTTGGTTTTAGAGCTCGTCTCAGCAGCCGGAGTCTCCTACAGAGCTGGGGACACCAAAGCCATGCCTCCACGAGATGATCAATACGTCCCTAACGGGAAATATATCAGACCTCTAGCAGCCACTACAAGCCAGCCTACTGAACCGGCTGAAGACATTCCTCCTTCAACACCACAAGCACCCACGACAACCCAACTACTCCATCAGATACTTGAGAGGTTGGACCGGCAGGAACACAAAGCAAAGCTAAGAAAGCGCCGTAACAAGCACCGATTCACATAGACCCAGATACCCTGGACTCCACTTTATTTACCAGCACAGGGAGCCATGACGGTCCCGACTGTGGAGATACTTCTACCAGCCCCCCATTATTCCTGACAGATGGCACCGAGGACGATGCAAAGCCTTAAGTGTGGGGAGGTCGGTCAGTACCTGACTTCCGGAGGTAATTTCTCTTCCTTAACACCAATAAAATAGGATATTTTTAGTTAGTTTTCTTTTGTAGAATAGGATAAATTGCATAGTAATAGGTTAGTTGCATGCATGTTCTACTTGATTGAAAAGATAATAAGTTCCTTTTAAGACCCTATTTTTTTTAAAAAAAAATTCACTAATTTAGATAAATAAAACCTTTATGTTAAATTTGTTTGAAGTTGTAATTGGAACATGATTTTTGAGCTAAAGAACACACAACCTGTGAGACTTTGAGCCTAAATACATGGTTACATTATTTAACCATAAATATTTTTTCTTTTTCTTGTGTGTTTACTTCTCTATGATTGTAATTTGAAATTTGATTTATCCTATATGTCCAATGTTAATGTGTTATATGCATGCATATGATTGAGGCCATTATTTATTTAGCTCACTTATCCCAAATAAGCCTACCCTTTTAATTACCGTTGTTAGCCACTTTGAGCCGTTTTAATCCCAATTGTTCTACATTTTACCACATTACTAGCCTTAAGCGGAAAAATAATTATATATCCCAATTGAATCTTTGGTTAGCTTAAGATAGAAATTGTATGTTAATTGAGTTTGGGAAGATTGTGGGAACAAAGGTTAATAAGGGAATGTGTCATGATAACATAATAAGAATTTGGGTACCTACTCATGTGAAACTATAAAAATTAAAAATCCATGTGCATTGAGAATCTATGTTTATTTACATGTTCAATAAATAAATAAGGGGATAAAATTACCCCAATGCTAAGTAAAAAAAAATCAATGCATATGTGATACAAGTAAGAGAAAAAGTTAATACATGAGTATGGAATGTGAAAAGGAAATGCTGGGTAGCTAGGTATGAAATTTGAAATTATATAGAATACACATATATGATTAGGTGAAAGCTTGGGTTAATTAAAGATTCAATTTATAAGCTCACTTAGCCATATATATACCTTCACCCTTACCTTAGCCCCATTACAACCCTGAAAAGACCTCATGATGTTTGCATTGGTGCATTAAATATTGTTGATTGGTTAGGAAAAGAACAAAAATTAGAGGACATGATTAGAGAAAGATAGAGTGATTACCCTATACACTAGAGAGATTAGAGTACACACTCATCATCAGTGAGGGTTCAATGCTTAATTCTATGTCCCCCACTTTCACGAGCTGTCTTCTTACAAATTTACTTGCTTTTACTGTATGATTTGAATTAGTGGAATCTGTTCTATGCTCTGTCTTAGAGAACTTATTTATTTTTAATCAGATAGACAAAAATCATATAGTTGCATTTATATATGTAGGTTGCATTGCATTGCATGAGTCTTACATGTCCATATTCATTCATATTTATCTCCTTCAACTAAGCATGAGGACATGCTAATGTTGAAGTGTGGGGAGGTTGATAAACCATTATTTTATGGTTTATATTGTGTTTAATTGTGTGGTTTTATCAAATCTTTACCCACTTATTCATATGATTAGCATGTATTTACAATTCCTTCCGAAAATTACTCCATGGTTGAAAACTTGCTTCCTAGAGGCTTTTAATTATGTATTTTAATTCTTCTTTATTCCATTCGATGCCATGATCCCTGTGTTAAGTGTTTCGGGCTTTACAGGGCATGAATGACTTGGAAATTGGAGAGGAGGCTTGCAAAAATGGAAGGAACACAAGAAATTAAGGAGATGACCAGCGAGAAGCGACACGAACTAATGGCTCACACGACTGCGGAAATCGTAGTGACGCGCTTACATGCCTGACGCGAATGCGTGAAATGGAAGCTGCACGAGTGACGCAAATGCGTGGACGATGCGCACGCGTGGCACGGGAAACGCTGAGAGACGCAAACGCGTGGACGACGCGGTCGCGTGATGTGCGCGATCTGCAGAATTTGCAGCAAATGCTGGCACGGATTCTGGGCTGCGTCTTAACCCAACTTTTAGCCCAGAAACGCAGATTAGAGCCAGGGAACATGCAGAGACGAAACAACTCTCATTCCGCATAATAATTTTTTGTTTTAGATCTGACTTTACTCCTCCTCTAGGTTTTCTCTACACATTCATAGTTCTTAGGATTTTGTTTTTATTGCTTTTTGGATTGGGATATCGAGAAGAGTTATTACCTCCGCAAGACTTCATCATTCTAGTTTGTTTTCCTTACTTGTCACTTACTCTTTCATATCCTTAATTTGTCAGAGTTACTATTGGATTATTTTTAGAATTTATTAATACAAGAACTATTTTTATTTTTAATTGGTCTTTTTGATTATTATTTATCATGTCTTCCTTTATTTCCCTTTCTTATTTGTGAAGTTTACATTCATAATGAGCGAGTAGTTCTCCAACTTGATTGGGAGTTGATTGAAAGGAGAACCTTGAGTTGGAATGCTCAAGAGTAAAATTGTAATTGAGTTTATTGTTGGATGACTCTCTAGTCACTGACACTAATCCTTCCTAAGGGAGAGGATTAGAACTTGTGAATAGAAGTAAACTTCCAACTTGCTTGAATTTCCTCTACCTAGTAAAGGATAACTAAGCAGAACAACCTTCAATTATCAATTAATCTTGGGAGAACTCCAACAAGGATAGAACTTCCGATTAATCTACTCCCGGTCAAGGTTTTTATTTAAATTACATAAATTCTCTGATTTAATTTCCTGTTTATCAAACTCAAAACCATTTTGGAAAACATCTGATTAATAGAATAGCACATCTTTCTGCAACTCGTTGGGAGACGACCTGGGATCCATACTCCCAGTATTTTAATTCTAATTTTGTGACAACCCTTCTAAATTGATACGCAGATTTTTGTTGGTTAAGAACTGTACTTGCAACGTATCTCTTACATTAATTTCTTAATCCGCCAATTTCCGTCACATCACAGTCATCACAAACACTATTTAGAAGCATCTTCATAAAGAAGACCATGGCAGTATTATAACAATAGAAAACCAGCCAAGAAAAGAAGTTAAACAGATAAAGCTTCACCAACAGGCAGAGATCCATTGTATTCGAACGGAAAAAGCTTCAAAGTCAACAAAGAAGCATTACGCAAAAAACACTATGTTAACAGAAAAGAAAGCTAACCTCTTTTTTCAAGAAAAAAGGGAGGATGACAACGTTACGAAGGTAGCAAAAGAATCCCCCCAAAACAAGTCTTACACTCTCCAAGTTTCTTCACAGGAAGAACGAAGCGTCGATACCAAAGGCTGGAAAGGTGAGCGCCAGAAAAGGAGGAAAAGGCTTTCAATGTACGTGAGTGAGCAAAAAAAACTTGAGAAAAGAAAAGAGCACTCAAAATCGCAGAAGAAGAAACGAAAAGAAGAGAGAGAAAGAAAGAAAAAAGTTTATAAAGACCCAAGGGGCAGAAAAGTAAAATTATCTCCCTCATTAAAGACGTGCATGGTTACAGATGTAACCGCAACCCATGTGTGGAAGGAGAAAGGCCAACGGACACAACGTTCGCCATTCCACAATCACGTCGGTTTTCCTGATTGAACTCAAAAACCGATCTGAAAGGTTCCGACTTCATACATACTTGAATCCGACTTAAGTAAAAAAGATCGGATCCAAGTAGGGGCACTGTTCATACCTGGCCCAAAAACATAAGCCAGGCCAAAAAAGTATACAAAAAGTCCAAAAGACATCCACTGTATACCTGACCTCTTATGAGGTCGGACAAGAACGTTATAAATGACAACTCCCCCTGAAGGAGTCATAACCTCCCCTAATATCTCTCACCCACTTCTAGAACAGAGATCTCAACAACCCTAAGATAAAGGGACGGTTATCCACCACAAGAAGTGGAACTACTCCAATGGTGGTTATTGGCTCATCCCCTATAAATACACTGATAGTCTTCAGGTATACTTAAGTTGCAATACACTTAAACCTACTAAGATCCCTGCCAACTTAAGTATCGGAGTGTTTTGCAGGTACCACCCTCCACCTTCTCATTGACAACTCGGACGACGGCTACCAGACGTGGATTAAGTCGGAACCCGCTCCATTGAAGATTTGGGCCTCGCTTACGAGTCCAAAGGCAATCTAGTTTCAGGGAACCCTCGAAACAGATATATAAATAGACAGTGGTGAATAAGATTTTATTCATTTTATTATAATATACAGGAAAAGTTATTATTTATTTTAATGGTTCATGAATTAAATTTATTTTTAAAATTAATTTTATTAATATTAAATTCTATCTTCTAATTAATAGTTCATAAAATTAAAAAGATCTATATATATGCATAATATACATATTATGGCAACTTTATATGTGCAATACATCACAAATTACGGTGATTTATAAACCTTACAAAACAAAAAATTATTTTCAGTCTATGTAATTCGCAGAGATTTAAAATCCTCACAACCTCAATCCAAATCGCCACAAAACAGTGCAGTTGGAAAACTGATGCAACATTCACAAAACTGCCGAAAATAGTAGAGGACAAAAAATTGCCGCAATCTTTTTTTGGAACAGCGTCACTTTTACAAAAACTCTTAGAATTAAATTGTAGGATGCCTAACTGTGTCGGTTAACAAAATTACCGTAACATATTTTGCAGGGGTTAAAATCCGCCGTAAATAAAAAAAACGTCACAAATTAATGTATTTTTTATAATGATTAAATTCCATGCTTTCTCTTTTTGGACAATGTCCAGGTTGGGCAACCCAACCCAAACCAAGCAAGACTCCAGGCTCTATGAAGCAGCATTATGGGATAGTAGCATAGCCTTCCGCAGACTTCATTTTTCTTGAGATAGTTACAACTTGTTATCCTCGTTAACGAGTTCTGCAGTGCCCCTGAACATTACGCCCCTGTCTTTCGCGATACCTATGGAATGTTGTCACTATTATGCTGCTACCTCCACCCATCGTGAAGACTGAAGATGCCCAAAGCTGCAACAACCTCGATCTCTCTGGTAACAACTCCTATCTCTCCTCTCATCAACCTCGTTTCTAATTGATGCAGCTTTTGCCATTGATTCTATTGTGTTGATGGTGTTGGAATTCTTCCTCAGTTGGGACATAGAAGGAAAAATGATGCTAAATTTCTTTCTGATTTAAATTGATTTGCAGCCAGTCAAACTCAAATTCCATAGTCATGATCTATTTATCGTTTGCAGTAACATGTAATTCTCTTTTTTCAGAATGTTCATGATGGTTTATGGCTTGCACATAAACCAATTTTGTTGAAGAGTACCATCAACTGTAAGCTTAGCTACTTCATGTGCTAAGGCATTCCTTTCTCTAGGCACCTAGGTGAACCCACAATTTGAGATGCTTCTTGCTAAATCCAAAATGTCATCTAGAATAACTTGAATTTCTACAATTGATGCCTGTGGCTTTAGTGCTTGGATGAGGATCAAACTATCAAATTCAATGATAATTCTTTTCTTAAAAGTTTTTTGCCATTATTAATGCTTCCCTAACTGCTAAGGCTTCTGCAGCGAAAGGTGAGGTGGCTGCTATTTTGGAGTTTGAGTCTGTGAAAAGGTTTTTAGTGTGGTCTCTTAATATTGCTGCTGTTGCCCCTCCAAAATGTACTTCAACAAACGATGCATCAATATTGTACTTAACCCATCTTGCCAGTGGCGGTCTCCAGGTAACCCTTCTAACTGACCTTCTTTCATAGTAGAACTCGTTGACGATTCTTCTGCAATTTCTACAAACTCTATTTCCATTTGTTTAGCCTTGTAAATCACTGTTAATGGATTAGGTTTGGACCTCTGATGCACTGCTTGATTTCTTGCTTTCCACACCTCCCATACCAAAAAATCAACCTTGCTGCTACATTGTTCATAACTAACTCATGTATTCAACTTCATATTTTCTAAAAGATCCCTTATCCATTTCCCAAAAGATGATACTGTATGGGCTGTAGGGTAACATTGAAATTGGGCTCCAAACCACACTGTCCTTGTCCAAGGGCAGAGCAGCAACACATGTTTAGTGGTCTCTGGTTCCTGCAAACAAATTGCACATATAGGAGTGTTAGTTCTTTTTTTTATTATAAAGATTTTGAAAAACCGGTATTATGTTATGTGAAGCCCACTATAAAAAGGTTCTAATTTTTTTAGGCAGTTTTAATTTCCAAATGTCCCCCATAATTCCTTGAAATCATCTCTAGTAGATGGGTTATTTTTATTCGATGCTTCGTTCTTTTCTGGCAACATGATATCCCGTCTTGATAGTGTACTTTCCATCTGTTTTAAGAGGCCAGCTGAATTTATTTTCTCTTCCAATAATACTCATTGGGGTTCTAATGATTTTTCCTATAGTATTTCCATCAAAATGTTTACTTAACTCATTTATATTCCACCCCTGTTCTTCATTAATCAGCTCCTTTACAAAAGTGACATCATTATTCCTAATCTCGGAACTCTTCTCCATGTTCATTATCCGGTTATCTTCCAGGATTCTCACTTTCTCTCCATTCTCAATCAACCATCTTCCATTTCTCAAAAGAAAATTCTTACCATGCACAATACTTTTCCAAATCTATGATGCTGCCTTTCCTGCCTTAGCTTTTTTAAAGTCCTCATTTGGAAAATACACAGCCTTACACCTGAACCCATACCGCATTAGGACATTCCAAAATTTTCCATGCTTGTTTTTTCAAGTGTGCTATATTTTGACTATAAAAATCCTTAAAACCAATTCCTCCATCCTTTTTGCTAGCTCAAATTTTATTCCAACTCCTCCAATGGATACCCCTATCCTTTTTAGTAGATGCCCACCAAAATTTAGCCACTCTCTTACTAAGACGTTGACAAAATCATTTAGAAAAGAGGAGGACATTCATAGTATAGGCATGTATCACTTGAATAATCAATTTGATGAGAACCTCCCTCCCAAATTGATTAAGGAGTTTTTCTTTTCAATCTCGTAGCTTATCTGACACTCTCTCCTCAATCCACCTCAGAGCTTTATTCTTTGATCTTTTCTACTGAGCTAGAAGTCCAAGATACTTACCTGATTTATCTCAAACTGGCAACCCTAAAATCTCTTCTATTTCTATTCTATTTCTGATTGGAATATGATTGCCAAACGTAAGTCCACATTAATTCTCTGCCTCGAGGCCTCCATATACATATTCAAAATAATTATGAACTCATAGATTTTTCTCCTCACTATCTTTCGAGAAAATAATGCAATCGTCTGCAAAGAGAAGATGTGAAGTGGCTGGTGCAGTAGGAGCAATTTTGACTCCAGAAATTCTACCCTCTTCTCTAGCCTTATCCATAAGGATAGTTAAAACTTCTACTGTTGTGATAAACAAGTACGGCGATAGGAGATCTCCCTGCTTTAGTCCCCTCTGCGGCACAAAACTCTTTGACAAAATTCCATTGATCTTAATCTTATAAGTGACTTGTGAGACGCACTTCATAATCATCTTAACCCAATGTAGGTTAAACCCAAAAGCTTTGAGAGTTGCTTCTAGGAATGACCATTCCAACCTATAATAAGCTTTGTTCATATCAATCTTAACGACTAAATTCCTAGAAGCATCCTTCCCTTTTTTTATTTAAAGCATGAAACATTTTCTGCACTATTACCATGTTATCTTGAATGAAGCGTCCTCCACAAAAACACTTTGAATGGACGATATAATCTTATCTATTATTCTTCTAAACCTAATAACCATCACCTTAGAAATAATCTTATAAATAAAGTTATAGCAGCTAATCGGTCTAAGCTAATTAAGAGTTTTTGGGTAATTGGTCTTAGGAGCCAAAACTATAATGGTTTTTCCTATGCTGCTTGGCAAGTTCCCTTCATGAAAGAAACTCTTAACAACTTCACAAACCTCTTTTCCAATAATTGTCCAATGCTTTTGAAAGAAGAGACCATTTAATTCATCTGGACCTGGTACCTTAAGACTTCCAAGGCTGAAAGTAGTTTTTTTGATTTTCTGATCAGTAACCTCCTTCATGAACTCTCCATCCATATCTTCAATCACTCTAATAGAAATTTTGCTTATGCATTCAGTCATATCTAAGTTCTGTGAAGTTTTAAAAAGATTCTGAAAATGATGTACTGCCAACTTAAGAATATTATTCTTTCCACACACATATTCTCCACTATAATCCTTCAATCTCTCTATTCTATTCCTATCCCTTCTTTAAATGGTAGAAGTATAAAATAAAGATATATTTTTGTCTTCAAATTTTAGACATTTTACTCTCAATCTTTGACTCTAATATTTTTTTTCTTGTCTCTATAGTCTAATAATTTCCATTTTTAGTATGTTGATCTCCTCTTGCTACGTATCTGAATATTCTCCTTCCTTTACTTGTTTAAAGTTATTTTTTAGTTTTTTATTTCAACATCTGCCCTCTTAAAGATTAAATAACTATAAATCTCCACAAACTTAATATAGAAGAGCCCATACACAATTTGGAAAATAACTTGACCAAAAACAACAGAATCTGCTAACTATTTTAACTTATTAAATATATATCCTCCTGCATTTGCTTCTCCACCTGCGCACGCATGCCCACGAACCTACAATGTAATTACAATCTTGGATTACTCGAATCGTAATAGAAGCAGCAAAACTATAACAGGAAATATTATTTGAATAAATATATATAGATAATACAGTAATACAGTAGTATGTATAAACTTAACGATGTATATGCAAAAGTTTTGAAATTGAATTGAAGTTAATTAAGTGTAAATTAAATATTATGTTTGAAATAAAATATATAAATAAAACTTGAATTGGTTTTAAAATTAATTATTTTTATGTTTCGATTATAAATTAACGGCAATAATTGAATTGATTTGCGTGCATAATTTTAAATTTTCATTTTTTATTTGTTAATTAACTTTTTTTTTTTTACCAAAAATAGGAGATTCGAATCCGCAACCTCTTAATTGAGTATGGGGAGACTATGCCATTTTTTACTCGTTAATTAACTTTTTTTTTCCCGCAACCTCTTAATTGAGTATGGGGAGATTATGCTATTTTTTACTCGTTAATTAACTTTTTTTTTTTTACCAAAGATAGGAGACTCGAACCCGCAACCTCTTAATTGAGTATGGAAAGACTATACCATTTGAACTATAACTCATTGGCACTCGTTAATTAACTTACAAAATCATTCTCTTGACACTAATATCTAAAAGATAAAATTNTTAATTTTTTTAAACGATTTAAATTTAGCTATAAAATAAATTAATGTGGTATAGAAATAGTTTGGGATTTAAAATTACGCAAATCTCTTAAACCAATTTTTGTTACATACCTATCAATTGTCATCATTATCTTTATCTAAATCAAATCAGTTTAACATGTTGAATAATAAATCGAATTAATTTGTGTCGATTTACTTATGAAAAAGCATTAAATATGCTGATTCGATTTATCATTTATATATTACCACTATACATAGTATAAATATAGTATATCGAATTAGTTTGATTTGATTTACTACTTATACAGCTTAA
>NC_029788.2:31941248-31942442 GCF_000816755.2 Arachis ipaensis
GCTTAATATCAATAAAAAAAATATTTTTATTTGAATTCAAAATAAAATATTAAAAAAATTAAAACAAATAAAAATATAAAATCAAATTTTGTGTTTTAGTTCAAACTCCAAAAAATCTACATTTTTATAAACTTATGAATTCAAAACAGAAACAATAAACGATTTCTAAAAATTTATTAAAAATCATTATTTGACTCATTAACATCTAAATAATCATTATCGAGACTTTTGATATTGAAAAAATTATTATAAAGTATAGCCCTCCAAGGTGGCATAAGAGTTAAAACTTGAATTTTTTTCAGAGTTAGAAATAATAGAGAGTTATACAATATAAAATGACTAACTATATTAACATAATATGTAATTTGAGAAATAATTAAAATATTATATCAACTAAATTATCATTTAGTTGTTGAAATTAAGTGTTTATGCTTCGATGACGTTATGCTCTAAAAAATTCAAGTTTGAGTTAGAAGTAATCTCATCAAAGTGTAAATTTTATACTTAATTTCATAAATTAAATGATAATTTAATTAATATAATATTTTAATTATTTCACAAGTTACATATTATATAAATATAATTGGTCATTTTATATTATATAACTATTTATTACTTCTGACTCTAACAAAATTTAAATTTTAATTCCTATGCCACCTTAAAAGATTATACTTTATAATAATTTTTTTAACATCAAAAATCTAAGTAATGATTCTTTAAATGTTAAGGAGTCAAAGAATGATTTTTAATTAATTTTTAAAAATCGTTTATTATTCCATTTTAAATTTATAAGTTTGTAAAAATATAGATTTTTTAAAATTTAAACTAAAATACAAAATTTGAATTTTTATTCTTATTCATTTTAATTTTTTTAATATTTTATTTAAATCAAATAGAGAATATTTTTCAAATGTCAATAATATGTATAAATAATAAATCAAAATCAGATCAGATTAATTCGAATTACATATTATACACTTTCTCAGTTTTTGGATAAATAGCATAAATTTGATTTATATAAAGATATTTAGACCACATGTATAACAAAAATTAGTTTAAAATATTTGCATAATTTTAAACTCCAAACTATTTATTCATGTGAATTGTCCATAAAATCAATTCTTATTTTTATCTATTAAAAAAATAAATTTACAAATTAGATCAATTTAAATTTTAACAGGTTATAAACAGACC
>NC_029788.2:31942939-31946156 GCF_000816755.2 Arachis ipaensis
AAGACATTTTCTTTATAACTAATGGGACAAACGTCCAAAAAAACAAAGAGAACTATGAATTAACGAGTCGAAGAAAGTGAATCCCTCTAGAGTCAGCCGCAAATAAATAGTAAGAAAAATATACTAAGAGATTCATAGGTAATATAAAAAACAGAATAACTATATCCCAACTTAGCCAATTCATTAGCATAACCATTTGATATGCTTAATACTTTACCAAAAAAACACACCTCGACATAAAAAGTTGTGCTAATTAAAAGAATACCGACATGTATGTACCTAGCTATTTTGAGATTAAAAGAATTTTTTTTATCAACAGCGAACTAATACTGGAGTAGGGAAAAAAGCAAAGGAAATACCGTTGACTATTATATTTTTTAATTTGATCATACATTATGAATATTAAAATAAGTCAAATTTTTAATATATTTACACACACACGTACTTTTGATCAATATATCTTCCGGCCCGGCGGCCCGCGGGCAGCATCTTATACTTTTTGCTCATGTGGCAACGTTTGAATTTTTTTTTCGCATTTTTAAAAATATACAGTATTGTTTTTAAATATTTCCTTTGCTTTCATCCGAACACTCAACGCATCCACCAAAAACTCCATTTGTTTAATGTTTTTGGCTCCAAAACAATCATTTTATCCAAAACATTTTTTAGGTAAAAATTGGATTTTTTTTAAAGCATTTCAAAAATAAATAAATAAACGAAATTAATAACTATGTTCAACCTTTTTTTAGCTTGGATGTACATAATTAAATTAAAAAAATGCCCAAAAAAAATCAAAAGTGGAAAAAAAATTCTGATCTTCTCTGGTTGTCGTGACTTAATATGAAATGTGTGAAATTAATGACTATGTTCAACCTTTTTTAGCTTGGATATATATAATTAAATTAATTAATACAGAAGAAAAACAAAAAAAATAATTCTTTGTAGAATTATATAATAGAAATTTGATGCTTGAACCAAATATTTAATTTCCTACTTACATAATTTTCTTTTGATATGATTATATCATGTCTTTTTTTTATCTTTCGTTTTCAATTTTTTATTTTTTTTTTCAGATTGAAAAATTTGGTGGTTTGAAAAAAATAGAATAAATTGTAAAATTTAAAGGCTTTCGAAAATTCTTGTAAGTTTTTTGAAATAATTTTATGATAGTTAAATTATTTGGTTTTTCTAACTCAATTTAATTCTTTCAATAACAATTAAATATGTCATAGAAGCTAACTAATTCTTTATTTATGAGAGGATAGGATAGAAATTTAAAAAAAAAAATTGGTTTTGAATAAAAAAATTGAAAGAAAAAAGATGTAGAATGCAGGAGCTAGTGAGCTACGTACCTACATGCATTCACTTGGTCGTTCGGAAAGTCCCGCGTGGCATGTTGGTTATGTTTCGGTTAAGTATATTGTCTGTGTTGCGATTTGGTAGTAGTAGCAGCAGCAGTAACAGCAGCCGCCGCCATGTCATATTTTCTTTTATCTTGGTTGCTTTGCGGTTCGGTAGGAGGAGGACTTGGTCGTCTATTATTCGAAATGTGCCATGGCATGTTCGTTTTTTCCCGGTTTGGTAGGTGGAGGAGGAGGAATTGAAATTTTCCGTTTGGTAGGTAGAGAGTAGGAGGAGGAGTAATTGGTCGCCCGTTCTTCGAAATATGCCGCGGTGTTTTCTATTTCTCATGGTTTGGTATTTTTCTTGTCTTTCGGTTCGATAGAAGGAGGAGGAGGAGGAATTGAAGTATCCATGACATTTTTGTTTTTTTTCGGTTTGGTAGGAAGAGAGTGGGAGGAGGAGCACTTGGTTTTCTGTTCTCCATAAAATCCCGCGGCGTTTCCCATTACTTCCGGTTTGGTACTGATCTTGTCTTTCGGTTTGGTTGGAGGAGGAGGAAGAGGAATTGAAGTATCCCTGACATTTTTGTTTTTTTTCGGTTTGGTAAGAAGAGAGTAGGAGGAGGAGCACTTGGTTTTCTGTTCTCCGGAAAATCCCGCGGCGTTTCCCATTACTTCCGGTTTGGTACTGATCTTGTCTTTCGGTTTGGTTGGAGGAGGAGGAGGAGGAGGAGGAGGAGGAAGAGGAATTAAAGTAGCGCTGACATTTTTGTTTTTTTTCGGTTTGGTAGGAAGAGTTTCGCAAAATCCCGCGGCCTTTCCCATTACTTCCGGTTTGGTACTGATCTTGTCTTTCGGTTTGATTGGAGGAGGAGGAGGAGGAAGAGGAATTGAAGTATCGCTGACATTTTTGTTTTTTTTCGGTTTGGTAGGAAGAGTTTCCAAAAATCCCGCGGCCTTTCCCATTACTTCCGGTTTGGTACTGATCTTGTCTTTCGGTTTGGTTGGAGGAGGAGGAGGAGGAGGAAGAGGAATTGAAGTATCCCTGACATGTTTGTTTTTTTCCGGTTTGGTATTTTGTTTGTGTTCCGGTTTGGTAGGAGGAGGAGGCGGCGGAGGAGGGGGAGGAGGATGAGGAGGAAGAGGAGGAGGAGGAAGAGGAGGAGGAGGAGGAATTGAAGTATCGATGACAGGTTGGTTCTTTTGCTGTTTGGTATCTTGCTGGTTGTGTTGCGTTTTGGTAGAAGAGGAGGAAGAGGAGGAGGACTTGGTGGTCTGATTTTTGAAATGTCCTGCCGCATTTTTTATTGTTCCCGGTTTGGTATATTGTCTGTGTTGCGGTTTGGTATGAGGAAGAGGAGGAGGGGGAAGAGAAATTGAAGTATCCCATGTATTTTTCGTTATCTTGTGGTTTGGACCCAAAGGCAGGGTTTCCCTTTCTTTTTGCAGCTGGAAGTGGAGGAGGAGGAGCAGCAGCAGCTGGAGGAGGAGGAAGAGGAAGGCGAAGAGGAGGAAGCGGGGGCTCTCTTTCTTATACGTAGTATAGCTCATACATTTCGCGGTGTCTTTCGGGGTTGAACACATTCTCTCTCTTCACATGCAGGAGGCCACACAGTAGGTTTTTCCTCTTTGCATGCTCAAAATTCATCATCATACTAATAAGCAATAATCAATTCTAACAGTTAAACGAAACGTGGGAATCTAGTCACGTGATCTTGTTTCTTCTATTATGTTATCACATTCACACTTTCACAACCATGTATTCTCCATCCTTTCATAGTACATACTCACTTAGACACATTTCTTTCTTTGAATCTTACCTCATGCTCAAAAAAATTTATTTATTTTATATATATTTGTATTGTTATTATTGT